>NC_133713.1:6863875-7083875 GCF_048934315.1 Petromyzon marinus | reverse complement strand
ATGATGCTGATGAAACACATCACACTTGATCACACGATCGGTTTTCGAGAAGGATTGCAGACGATGAGCGTGCCCGGATGGGTGAAGATGTTTGCAGTAATCTG
Organism: Petromyzon marinus; assembly: GCF_048934315.1. Lineage (NCBI taxonomy): Eukaryota > Metazoa > Chordata > Hyperoartia > Petromyzontiformes > Petromyzontidae > Petromyzon > Petromyzon marinus. The sequence goes on along the minus strand of NC_133713.1, from coordinate 7,083,771 downwards.
TACTCTCTCTCCGTCTCCTTACATCTCTCCTTATCTCTCCCTTTCTCTCCATCCCTCTCCCTCTTTTTTTCAGGTATTCACGAGAGACGCCACGTGGTGGCTATCGCCCAGAGCGCGTGGAAAGTGTAGTAAATAGATGCCCGCGCCGAGGATGTGAGGCACGGAGCCACTTTGCTGATGGCGCTGGGTGTAATTTACAACGTGTGGAGAAAGCTTCAGTCTCCCTGAAACAAAAACAACTCCGGACAGAGCATGCATGCAGGCGCGATTGTGGGTCAGTCTGTAGAGATCCTGCCATCATCACCCATCATCATCATCATCAACCGTCAATCATCAACCACCGACAAATTAAATCCTCTTGCCCAATGGCAGGAATTCGGCTAAAACTCCATCAATCCTGTCCGCTTTTCCCCAGCCGTAAGTTTCAAGCAAACGCCCTCCACGCAGATTGCCTCACGGCCTTTGGAGGATGCGCCCATGTAGAGTACTAAAACGATTAAACTATGTTTTTAGTTTAGCAGGTGTAATGCCCCACTTGAGCCATGCAGCTTTTTTTCAGAAGCGATCTGGCTATCACAAATGATAGCTCAGCGAAGTGGCTTATCGTTGCATAGCAGCAAAATACTCTAAACGCATGTTGATTATAAATGTGTCGGGAAAATTTGGAGATTACACACTGCATCCTTGGTTCCAGAATCCACTCGATCAAACGGTTCGCCTCTGAGAAATATCAACATCACTTGCCATTTCTGGATCTCATTAGAGACATCTTTAAACTACTCTCGCGCTGTCAAAATGATGGCTCGCATAACGCGAGAAAAGGGCAAATCAATCTCCCCTGTGCATGAGCCGCAATCCGCATCATCAGCAGCCACGCTCAATCCACTGCTATGATGAAGACCTCCACAATCCACCACCGCCACCGCCCCTCGAACGCCTACTTCCCAAGAATAAAATATTTATTTTAATATCACAATAATGATGATGATTATCATAATAATAATAAACGCACGCGCGCGCGCGCGCGCGGTACGAGCAACGTTTCACGAGCGTGCCCGGGGCTATAGTCATAATCTGCGAAAATGAAATCAAGGCCGCGTCACCGGCCGACCACGCAGCGCGCAATAGTGTCTCGGCGGGGGGCCCAGAATTGCAGATGGTAAAGAAATGGCATTGCGGAGGGGCCCCCCCACGGTAGCGCAATAATAGGGCCACTCCATCATTGCTCGAGTCGCTCCGGCCTCCACAAAAAAAAAAACTGCAATCAAGAAATATTGAGGAATTAAAAATAAAGACGGTGGCATTGTGGGGTGGCGGTTGGGTGGGGGCCGGGGGGGGAGGAGCGGGGGGGCGTGGGAAGGGAGAAAGTGGGGGGGGGGGGTGGAGGCATGGGGGGTCGGTGGGGTTCGCCGGGGGGGGGGCTGAATTGTTTGTTGTGTTTGGGGTGGGTGGGGGAGGGAAGGTGGGGGGCACGTTTAGGGATGTGCGAGCCCAAGGGGGGAGGTGATCGGGGAAGGGGGGCGGGGGTACGGGGTGGGGGAGGGAGTGGGGGGGGGCGGGAGACGTGGGGAGTGAGGAGGGGGTTCGATGTGAGTCAGACTGGAGTGTGGATGTGTTGGAGTGGGTGGGGGGGCCTGTTGGCCGAGTTGGGGTGGGGGGGGGCAGACAGTGGGGGGGCGGTTGGAGATTTGGGGGTACGGGCGAGGAGGGATGGCGGAGCGCTCTGTGTGTGTTGCGTGAAGTGATGGAGGTAGCGACATCACTACAAATCTTTAGTCCTTGTTGCGTTCAACAGGGGCCCCATAGTTTATTCGGAGTGCTCTCACCAATCACGTCCGCTAGCCCAGCGGCATGGTGTTTAACGAGGATGACTCTGCCGATGAGAACCTGGCGGTTCGATTACCGGCCCAGAGTTCACTCTCACAAAACGCTGGGTTCGCCCCTGTAAGGCGGTGGGACCAACGCACGTGGTTCGCACGCTTTGTATGCATCACACTACAGCTTCAACCGCCGTTCGCCACTCGTGCCAAGCTAGGTGTACTTTGAGGCCGCGTGAAGTGTCGAAGGCTCGCTGGCAGGAGGTCACGTACACGCGTGTGTGTGTGTGTGAGAGCGATAGTGCAGTGGTAGGTTAGCGGTTAGCGCGCTGCGCTACGAACCTGGCGACCCGGGTTCGATTCCCGCTCACGGCCAACACCAGTGACGATTATCTGAACCGGTCCCGGGCCTCCACTAGGTCGACTCAGCCTCAAATGAGCACCTGGTGCGGTGTATAAACATTGCCACTAGGGAGACAAAGGCGGTCGGGCGTGGTGCTGGCCACCCACCCCCTCGTGTATCGTTCCGGCCTTCATAGGTGCTCGCTAACAGCACTTGCCCCTACAGTCTGTTAAGGCTACACGGGGATCTTTGTCTTTTGCAGTGGTAAGCGCATTATGCTAACCCAGAACTGGGTTTTCCTTAGGTCGACTCAGCCTCAAATGAGTACCTGGTGCGGTGTGTAAACATCAGTACTGGGAAGACAAAGACGGCCGTACGCCCCGTGCAGGCCTTAAACGGTGCTCGCTAACAGCATTTACCTCCACAGTCTATGAAGGCTACAGGGGGGATCTTTGTTAATGTTACAAATTTAGCATGCTGGTTTGAGGGTTGACTCAGCCCATCATCCAGCTGGGGTTGATACAATACAATTCCTATCAGTTTGTAAGTCAACCGCGGTTGTCCTTCAGGTATACTCGCCCCCGCCATAGGAACGTGTAATTTCCACCACTGGCTCTGCAGAGCTGTAACAGGAGATTAGAGAACCAACTGAACGTTCAATTGCCCATGAAATCGCTCATAATATAGACTGTATATGCATGAATATACACGCATGCGTATTCATATATACGTATGTGTATATATGCATATGTGAATGTATATATGTGTACATATCTATGCGTCAGATTGTTAATATATATGCGTCCGTGGTTTTATATATGTGTATGTATGTTGAATTTATTTCGCGCCGTTCTTAGCCAACCGTGCTAATCGTATGTGTTATGTATTGTGTGTGTGATTTATTGAGTTTTGTGCGCGTGTTTGTATGTATGCACTGTGTGATTCTTGTTCTGTGTATGTATTAATGCAAGTTGTATATACGGTATTATGTATAACTTACGTATTTTGTCGTCAGTGTAGTGCATGCATACGTGTGTCTGTGTGTATGTAGCTTACGTGCGTGTATGCATATACGTATGATTACGCAATCACAACAAGGTATTATATCTGTGCATGTACGTATGCACTTGTGGGCAGTGGTAGGTTAGCGGTTGGCGTTCAGCGTTACGGAGCAGGCAACGACCCGAGTTCGATTCCCGCTCACGGCCAACATCAGTGACGATTATCAGAACCGTGCCTGGGCCTCTCCGATGTCAACTCAGCCACTAGGGAGACAAAGGCGGTCGGGCGTGATGCTGACCACCCATCTCCTCGTGTGCCATTCCGGCCTTCATACGTTCTCGCTAAAAGCACTTGCCCCAACAGTCTGTTAAGCCCATACGGAGGATCATTGTCTGTGTATGTGTTTGTATACAGAATTAAGGTTTGAATTCATTAATAATTGGATTTAGGATTTTTAAGGATAATTTCTGAACAATCGATTACTCTGAAGCTAAACATTATTTCAGATAATCATATGAATTCGTTTCGGATTTTTCGGACTGAACAGAATATCGGGGCACGCGCCTGGTCTCTCTGTGCGTGTGTGTTTAAAAAGTCGTTTAAAACGCACGTGTGTTTGAGATTTAAATACATTAGCGTTGAGGGAATTTACACAAATCTTGGATTAACGAAATAAAAATCACAAATTGTCTTGGCGCAAAGAGACAGGGAAAACAATTGACGTTTCGGGCACCTGGCCAATATACACACACGTGCGCGCGACTGCCCCCCACCCCACCAAACCCAGCGTCACGGACGGAACTTAGCCACGGGGTCATACTGCAAAAGGTCACGATCAGCACAATCTCCGCTCGGAGTCACCGACGAAGAACGGAAGACTCGGGGCCTAGGACAGGGTGGGTACGGGTGGCAGTGGTTGGGGGGGGGGGGTGCTGGCGATGAGTCGATGAACAAGAAGCGATGTTAACCTCAGCACCCCGAACACGAAAAGATAAAGAGGCCCCTGATAGTCTGCAACACGCTGCCGGGAGGGGCAAGTGCTGTTAGCGAGCATCGATGAAGGCGAGGGACGTGGCAACTGCGGTCGGTGTGGGCAGGGCCAAGCCTGGCCACCTTTGTCTTTGGCGACACGGTGGCGAAATGTTGACTACCTCGCCTGGTATACGGGGGGTTCGTGGGTTCGATCCAGACCCCGACGCCTGCTGTTCTATATTCGGTGTGTTGCGTGTTCTTATCCAGTGGTCGCGTGCATTTTTATCCGGGTCCTCCGGAGTTTTCACTCCACATTTATAATCAACGTGGGTTTGGATTATTTCGCTGCTATATAAATGTCCACGCGATGCTACGCCACAACACTCCGTTGAGCTATCGTTTGTGGTCCGGTCGCTTCTGAAAAACAGCTATATAACTCAACAGGCTTTACCTGTGAAAATTTAAAATAGTTCGTAGTTAGTTAAGTTAGTCCTCACGGTGTAATTTTTTTTTCATACCGCACCAGGTAACCATTTAAGACCGTGTTGACCTACAGGGGAGATTCAGAAACGATTGTGATTTTCGTCACTGATAATAGCCGTAAACGGGAATCGAACTCGGGACGTCGGATTTGTAGATCAGTGCGCTACCCACTACGCACTTCATACACTTGTGTCCACACGACAGAAGGGATATCAGAAGGGTCATTGCCCGAAACGTCACCTGGTGTATATATGGTTTTTATTGTTAGTGGCGTGTTATTGACGAAAGTGTTGATTTGTGTTCGTATGTTATCGGAGGTTTGTGCACCGCTGCCAACGCAGCACTAACTAGGGGTGACGTCACCACGGCGCTTGTGCCAGGCTAGGTGCACAAAGACAAAGATCCCCCGTATAGCCTTAACAAACTGTAGGGGAAAGTGCTGTTAGCGAGCACCTTTGAAGGCCGGAACGGTGCACGAGGGGGTGGGTGGCCAGCACCACGCCCGACCGCCTTTGTCTCCCCAGTGGCGATGTTTACCGCACAAGGTGCTCATTTGAGGCTGAGTCGACCTAGGGGAGGCCCACGCACACACACAGACATATCCATGTCGACGATCGTGTGCAATAGCAGAGACGACCCCCTCCGTCAGCGAAACTCGTGACCACGGGGGGGGGCAGGAGGAGGGGGGGCAGGAGGAGGGGGGGGGGCGCGTGCAGCTGATGAGCCACCAGAGAGAGTGCCACAGAGGCAAGGATTAACCAATAGGCATGAAGTGCATTTACCTTTTTTATTTATTAGAGTCGCCGATGCAGCAAAAACTTAATGAATTATTAATTGCACGTGGTTATGAGCGTGTGTGTGTGTGGGGGGAGCGGTAGTGTAGCAGTTAGCGCGCTGCGCTATGAACCTAGCAATCCAGGTTCGATTCCCTGCTCACAGCCAACACCAGTGACGATTATCTGAAGCGGTCCCGGGCCTCCCCTAGGTCGACTCAGCCTCAAATGAGTACCTGGAGCGATGTGTAAACATCGCCACTGGGGAGACAAAGGCGGTCGGGCGTGGTGCTGGCCACCCACCCACTCGTGTACCGTTCCGGCCTTCATAGGTGCTCGCTAACATCACTTGCCCCAACAGTCTGTTAAGGCTACACGGAGGATCTTTTTCTTTGTTGTGTGTTGAAGAAGGGGGGGGGGGAGGTGGTGTCGTGGTTAGCGCACTGCGCTTCGAATCCGGCGACGCGTGGTCGAATCCAGCCCACCAACAATAACAGCGGCGGTTATTTTAATCGGGCATGGGCCTCCCCTAGGTCGGCTCAGCCTCAAACGAGTACCTGGCGCGGTGTGTAAACATCGCCACTCTGGAGACGAAAGGGGTGATCGTGCCTGCTTACTTATCGCGTGTCCCTTCTATTCGCCGCCGCGTGCTATTTAGCGGACAAGATGCCCACCGTACAGCCATGTGTGGAGTGACGTTGAGAGCGGGTGGACGAGGCCGATGATGACGAAGACGACGCGAGTGCATCGCCCGATGTGTGTCACTGCGTGGCCGTTACACGGAGAGACGACGCAATCCCGCGACCTCCAATTGTCACGGCGCAAAAAAAAGAAGGTCGACATCCGTGAAGTTAACTTTCAAACGTTTTGATGAAGCCACAAAAGTTTATTTCATGAAATCGGGGTGGGGGTGAATACGTGGTTCATGATGTTTAAAAAAAAAAATAATGTAAAAAAAAACATGTCTTCGCCGTTTAAGAACATCCATCAATTGATTGCGTCCACACACAATTTCTCCCAAGTGTCCTCCGCTACTACAATGCATTCGTCCCAGCCGCATCCGCTTCGGGTTGACGAACGCGACGATCATCCCACAAAGCGAAGCGGGCTTTGCGCCTGGAAAGTCGTTTGCCTGGGTGAGACCACCACGACGCGTCACGGAGCCCAGGCTATGTGGAGGGCAGCAGAGGGGAGTACAGCAAATGCCATCGCTGTACTGTACTTCTATGCTTCCACGTCTATAGGTTCCTCACCACCCCCGGCTCAACCCCGCCTTCACCAACCCCCAATTGACCAGCGGGGCGAAGTATGGTCACAATAATCCACATGACCCGCACGGCGTGGGGAGGCAATCATCCAGCAGTGGATTGACAAAGCTAAACTGAACATATGCACACTTACATATGCTCTATGTAGGAATCATCGGGGTGTCGTTGCTCGCTCGATGTTTTCCGGAACGCCGCACGGCTGGGCTTGGAAGTAGCAATTACTGGCGTAAGGCACTAGCACTAGAGTACACGAGGTACTCCTATCCGTAACAATTGCGTATACATAGTAGCCTATATCCCTATAATGCTACGGGAAGGTGTATAGGATTGTAGGAATATCGGATAGAATGCAATAAAGTGGGATGCCGTTGGCACGAATGACGCGAAGTAAAAATCGTGCGGATAAAACACGGGGTAGATGGGGACGTGGCTGGGTGTCAAAGTCATTCTCAAAGCGGCGTTCGTTCTGGGCCGGGCTCATTCCAGGCCGAAGTTACGCACTGTGAATGTGACACCGCGATGAGTGGAGAGAGAGCGAGAGAGATTATGATGATGATGGTGGTGTGGAGGAGGATGGGGTGAGTGGACTGGAGTTTGAGAAGCTCTCAACGAAGACTGACGAAACGTGGAACTGGGTCAGAGAGAGCAAAGCTAGGAGGGACAGTCGTGTGGAGGGGGGAGAGCGAGAGAGGTGCATTGCTGAGCATCCGTCGAGACCAGGATACGTGAATCTGTCTGCGGTGGTGTGGCTGATGTTCCTGCTCGTGGAGAGGAGGGGGGGTGTCTGTCTGGGGGGGGGGGGGGGGGGTGTCTGGGGGAGGGGGGGTGTCTGGGGGGGGTGTCTCGGGCAGGGGTAATAACCAAGTCACACAGCGCCAGGGTCGACACTCGTCAAAAAGGCCGGGTTCGAACCCAGGTTTCAGCTATCAGTGATTAAATCGCACATTTGCGTGTGTGTGAACGTGTGTTTGATAGTGCGTGGTCATCTCGGACAGGTCAATCCGTGGCACTTGGGTCTGTCCGGTGACCTCCTGCCAGCGGGTCTTCGACACTTCACGCGATGGCCTCAAAGTGCACCTAGCCTGGCACAAGCGCAGTGGTGACGTCAACGCCACTTAGTGGTGAACGGCGGCTGCTGTTGTTGTTGATGCTGCGTTGGCAGTGGTGCACAACCCCCAGATAAAAACTAAAAAACAAACAAAAATCAACACGTTCGTCAATAACACGCCACTAAAAGTAAAAACAAATATATAACAGGTTACGTTTCGGGCAATGGTCCTTCTGTTATCTCTGCTATGACGAAGAGCCATTGCCCGAAACGTCGTCTATAATATGCACGTATACATACACTCAAAATCTTTATTAATGTTGGAGAAATGCGATGAGCTATAAAACTCTTTTTCACATGTCATGTTGGGGCGTGTTAGAACATCACAACAACAACACGACAGCCGTGCAAAGTATAGCAAAAGTAAACAAATTACTTAAAAATATACACGTACAAATCAACTATGTTTTATCTTACCAGGTAAAGCGCACCTGAAGCACTCACTTCTTTTTCAGAAGCGACCTGGCCACAAATGATAGCGCAACCAAGTGGCCAATCACGTGGAAATGTACAGGGTGTTTTAAAAAGATGGACCCAATTTCCAAGCAGTATATTTCACTATGGCAACATGTTACAATTACACAAAAGTTACAGACGGTTTCATGAGTTATTCAGTTTTACTAACCATTTTATAAATGCTTTACGTGCCCTCCACCTGCTGTAGGGACAACATCGAGACGATAGTTGAATTCGTCCCAAACGCCTCTCTTCTCACGTTTCCCTCTGAGGTGCGTGGTCGCCCTGTGCTCTTCCCCTTTTGTCGGTACCAACGACGAATGCTCTTTGACATTGGTGGATCAATGCCAAAACGCCGTTGATTCAGTCTTGCTGAACTGCAGAACGCAAAAGGCCCCTTGTGTTGAGGGGTCACCGTCTTGCGAATGACTGAGGCTAGGTGCTGTTTGTGCGCTGGGAGAGGCATCTAGCGGTAATCATTTGAAACTCTATGTCCCGCCATTTCAAGTGGTAAGAATTTCATTCATGGGCGGTTCGTGGTTGCAGAGATATAGCGATTTTAAATCGAGTCGATTTATTTTAAACACCCTGTATATACAGGGTGGCCCAGACGTCAGGACCCATCGGGATAATTCAAACAGAGCAAACATCCACACACCACAACTGACCAAAAAAAACCCACCGCAAAAACCACAACATCAAGCCATCGACGACGACGAACAACAATAACTGTGAACAAACGATTCGATTCTCGGGGTAGAATCATCGGCGACGGAAGCGAAGACGAGGCTAATCCGTCTGGCCTCGCGTTCAACGTGGCCGTCACTCCTCCTGCGTGATCACGGGGAGCGGTCGCGTAGCGGTGAGCGCTACGCTCCACTGCCAATCCCGGGGCCACCCGAGTTCGATTCCTGCTTCACGGACAACACCAACGCCGGTGAGGAATATATCTGAGCCGGTGCTGGGACTCCCCTAGGTCGACTCAGCCATCCACCCCCTCGCGTGCTGTTCCGGCCTTCATAGGTGCTCACTAACAGCACCTGCCCCAGCAGTCTGTTAAGGCTATACGGGGGATCTTTGTGTGCACATGCACAAACAATATGTGCATGTGCATGTTTGTGCATGTGCGCACGTACACACACACACACACGATACCCGCTCATGGCCAACACCAGTGACGATTATCTGAACCGGTTCTGGGCCTTCCCTAGGTCGACTCAGCCTCAAATTAGTAACTGGTGCAGTCTGTAAACACTGCCACTGGGGAGACAAAGGCGGCCGGGCGTGGTGCTGGCCACACACACCATCATGCACCACCAGGACGGCCTTCACAGGTGCTACTTGCTAACGGCACTTGCCCTAACAGTCTGTTCAGGCTATACGGGGGAACTTTGTCTATGTGCAGGGCACCCCCTCACAGCCCCCCCCCTCCCTCACTCGCTCGCCACGTGGTGATCACGGGGGCCCACGCGTGGCTCTCGGATTAATCCCCGGCACTTACCCCCACAAAGACAAAGACCCCCCCCCCCCCCCCGATAGCCTTAATAGACTATTGGGGCAAGGGCTACGAGCGTTCAAATTATTTTGATTATTTTGCTGATACAAATTTCCACGTGATGATAAGACGCTTTGTTTGAGCTATCATTTGTGGCCAGGTCGCTTCTTAAAAGGAAGCTAATGGCTCAGTGGGCTGTACTTGATCAAATAAAACATAGTTTAGTTGTATATTTTTTCGTAATTTGTTTGCTTTCCCTATACTTTGCACTCCTATCGTGATGTTGTATTGTTTGTTGTTGTGACGTTCTGACCTGTCCCTACCGGACATCTGTAACAAAGAGCTTTATAGCTCATCGGATTCCTCCTGCAGTATAAATACATATTCTGATTCTGAGTAGCACCTATGAAGGCCAACACTGCACACGACGGGGTGGGTGGCCAGCACCACGCCCGGCCGCCTTTGTCTCCCCAGTGCTGGCGATATTTACGCGCCGCACCAGGAGCTAATTTTGAGGCTTAGTCGACCTAGGGGAAGGCCCAGGACCGCTTCAGATAATCGTCGCTGGTGTTGGCGGCCGTGAGCGGGAATCGAACTCGTGTCGCCGGGTCTATAGCGCAGCGCGCTGACCGCTGCGCCACCGCTCCCGGAATCTCAGTTACGCAACACACGCATGGGTCTCTAACTACAATTGTCCCGTCTGCTTATTCACTTCCGTAACAGATGATCATGTTGCTCGGCAGTCGTTGCACAAGCAGAGAGCACAGAAGGCGCCACGAATTAAAAACGCAACACATTCCTCAAACAACACCGCGCGCGTGGTCTTCGAAGTAAAACGAATCACGCCGGCGACGTTTCGGGCAATAAGGCCTTCTTCGTAGCACACACAAGCAAGGCGGTTGCTTGTGTTGCGATCGAAACGCCGTGATCTATTATTGTTCTACCTACGTGACTTTACCGAAAGAACCAAAGAGTGTGGATCCCTGCAGTCACGAAAGCTTAAATTCAAGATTAGCACAGACAAGTTAAAGTAATGCTATTTTCATCGAAACACACAATGAAGATAAGGTAAGCACCGAGTCAATGTAGATTTGGGTAAGGAAATCACTTGACCGGTATCATGAAATATTATATGATTTTGCCAAAACGCCAGAGCTGGGTGGAACTGTGTGAGGGATGTGAGACTATGGGTCTCTATGCGGGTGCATGCGTCTCTGTGTTAGTCTATGGGTCTCTATGCGGGTGCATGCGTCTCTGTGTTAGTCTATGGGTCTCTATGCGGGTGCATGCGTCTCTGTGTTAGCCTATGGGTCTTTATGCGGGTGCATGCGTCTCTGTTAGTCTATGGGTCTCCGTGTACGTAAGTTTACGCATGGCTATCTGCATAAATATATGGGTTTCTGTGTGAGGCTATGAATCTCTTTGAGTTCATGGGTCGCTGTGTTAGTTTATGGATATTTGTATTCATAAGTATATGCATGGGTGTCTGCGTAAATATATGGGTTTCTGTGTGAGGCTATGGATCTCTTTGAGTTCATGGGTCTCTGTGTTAGTTTATGGATATCTGTGTTCATAAGTATATGCATGAGTGTCTGCGTAAATATGGGTTTCTGTGTGATGCTATGGGTTTCTCTGAGTGTATTGGTCTTTGTGTTAGTCTACGGGTCTCTCTGCACGTAAGTATGCGCATGGGTCTATACGTAAATATATGGGTCTCTGTGCGAGGCTATGGGTCTAAGTCTGTGGGTCTCTTTGGGAGTCGAAGGGCGAGATCGTGGAGGTCGCGTGCCTACTGAGCACCACATCAACCCAGCAGATAAATGTGTGGTGGCCTTTGATGCCACCACACAAACCCAGCAGATCTGGGTTTGTGTGGTGGCATCAAAGGCCACCACACATTTATCTGAACGTTTTCTAAAGTTTTGCCGGCCATGGTTTGAGCAAAGCCCGACTCTGCTGAGGAGACACTGAACGTCGAAACCGGTTCGACCGAGTTCTGTGCTTGCATTGAACCAACACGACCGATAAAGATGCACTCCCATAAGGCAGTGCCCGTCCGATGGGATGCATCCCATGTCTATGAAACAAGAATAACAACTATACTTTTGTTTTATACGGGGAGAGGCAACGATGGACGTGGCGAAGGCGTTGTCTGCTCGGTTGTGTTATGACTCACGTCATCCGCAACGACGCTCGATGATCATCATCACCACGTGTCTGAGCCTCGTTTATCAATAACGCGTAATCTAAAAAAGCGCATTAACTAGGCGAGCGCGCAAATTTCCACACACAGGGTGCACACGCGTGTGTACAAAGACAAAGATCCCCCGTATAGCCTTAACAGACTGTAGGGGCAAGTGCTGTTAGCGAGCACCTATGAAGGCCGGAACGGTACACGAGGGGGTGGGTGGCCAGCACCACGCCCGACCGCCTTAGTCTCCCCTATGGCAATGTTTTTATCCACCGCACCAGGTACTCATTTGAGGCTGAGTCGACCTAGGGGAGGCCCAGGACCGGTTCAGATAATCGTCACTGGTGTTGGCCGTGAGCGGGAATCGAACCCGGGTCGTCAGATTCATAGCGCAGCGCGCTAACCGCTACACTACCGCTGTGTACACACACGCCCACCAACACTCAAACAAGTCAATACGTCAACTGTGTATTTAATCCTATCGCGTGCTGCCCCTCTCTTTCTGTCTCACACACACACAAGGTAAATATGTTCACCCACGGCTAAATCCGGTGATACCACCTCCACCACCAGCACTCCTCGCTACCAAAGCGTTCCACCCTCCGTCAGGTCCCACAGCTGCCGCTGCTCAGTAGAGACACGCAGCGACCTCGAATATCTGCCCTGATAGTCCCTGAGACGCACAGAGACCCACAGACTCATAGAAAACCTCATAGAGTCATAGACTCGCACAGAGAGCCATAGACTCATAGAGAGACTCATAGACTCTCACAGAGAGCCATAGACTCAGAGAGACCAACAGACTCGCGCAGACACCCCTAGACTTATAGAGCCATAGACTCATAGAGATACCCAAAGACTTGCACAGAGAGCCATATACTTGCACAGAGACCAATAGACTCACAGAGAGACCCATAGACTCCCACAGAGACCCATAGACTCATAGAGAGACCCTTAGACTCGCGCAGACAGCCAGAGACACACAGAGACATAGAGTGCTCTTATCGAATGTCTGATGTTTCCTTTATTAGACAATAATAATGCGGATAGACGCGTACCAGTTACTGGTACGTGAGCTGCTCTCGCTTTCCTTTGGCTTCAGCGTCACACTCAACAGGGAGGCAAATTACTCGGTTCACCGATGAGGGAGATCACACGGTGCACAGGGGGTCACGCGGGACTCTAGACTGTGTCGCTGTTCTGTGCGATCCCTCCTACAACGACGTCTGTGAATGTCCGGTTCGTAGCACAGTGCCGCTAACCGCCGCGCCACCGCTCCTCACCCACGTGTGTTCCCATGATCACTGTTACATTGCTTTTATGGCTTTATTTTGTTGATTTCGAAAACGTTTTTTTGGTTTGGCCATGTGTGTTTGTTGTAGTACGGAGTTAAACTGATGGCTTTAATGTAAGTTGTCTTATGGTTGTTGTGGTTGTTTTACTTGCATCCCACTGGGATTTTTGCACACAGCGTTGGTGTACGGTGCTTTTTTTCTGTAATATTTTTTGCTTTTTTTTCCTGGATTTTTCTGTTTGCGCGTAGTCACTTCAAGATGTTTTCTTGTTCATGTTTTTGTTTTTTGTTTGTTGCGGTTGCACCCGATTCAAGAGCCGAATGGCTCACAGGGCTATACCAAATAAATGAAACTGAAACGTCTGTGAAGAAGAACTTCTTAGCTTGCGGGGTTCCTCCGGTACTAAACGCATCATGAATAAAGATTGTGATTGTGACATTCATTCCGAAATGTTTTTTTTATTCTATAGCCCTTCTCGAGCACTTGCTAGATTTTGCATCAGCGAATCACTTATTATATACACACTTGTATTATCGACGAAACGACCCATTGTGTCAATCCAATGCTGGATGAAAGTCTTCCAACACCGTTTCGCTCTTGGGGGGTTGTTTGACCATACTTCACCGGGTTGGTCAGCGCGTGTTGATGGAGCGTAGTGTCGGGTCCAGCATTTTAGTCATAGCCTGGAATCGAACTCAGGTTGTCGGTTTCATAGCGCAACCTGCTTAGGGGCCGTCCATAAATGACGTCACGCAATTTTGGACGATTTTTGACCCCCCCCCCTTCGTCACACGGAGTCACAAAGAGTCAGACCCCCCTCAAATATGGCGTCACAGACCTTTGGACAACCCCTTACCCCATCAAGCCATTTGATTCCCAGCATCCTCCGACCCCCACACTCACGTGGGGGTGGAAGGGGGCACAAGACCGTCTCAGTTACCATATAACTCGCCACCCATAATAGACTCCTACTCAGGTTGCCCGGTTCCTAGAACAGTGCGCTAACCGTTGCGCCACCGCTCCTCACCCACGTGTGTGTGTGGGGGGGGGGGGCGGTAGTGTAGCGGTTCGCGCTACGCTGCGCTACGAACCTGGCGATGCGAGTTCGATTCCCGCTCACGGCCAACACCGGTGACTTTATCTGAACCGGTCCTGTGCCTCCCCTAGGTCGAGTCAGCCTCAAATGAGTACCTGTTGCGGTGTGTAAACATCGCCACTGGGGAGACAAAGGCGGTCGGGCGTGGTGCTGGCCACCCACCCACTCGTGTACCGTTCCGGCCTTCAAAGGTGCTCGCTAACGGCACTTGAACACAACAACAATCATCACGCGTGAGCACAATAAATACTCGAGCCGCTCGACACTCCTCTGAGGGGTGGTAATTGACAGATAGGGTAATTTAACATATGCTCTTAATTAACTCGTGCCAATTACGCACTCCTTTCCCGTTGTAACGCTTAACGAGCGCGCGTCCGTGCGGGGATGAGAGACGGGTGCGAGTGTGGACGCGTGCGAGAGAATGGGCGCGTGAGTGACTGGTTGGATTGTGTGTACGTTGAACTTCTTTCACACCGTACGTAAGCCCCACCGTGCTAATCTGAGGTTGAAGGACAACACGAAAAAAAGCAATTCTAAAGAAATTATTTTTCAGTCTAAATTTAAAAGTGCGCAGCTCCAGCGGCTTCCTAATATCGGGAGGGAAGAGCGTTCCAGACGGCCGCAGAAGCGCATCTGAAAGCGCGCGATGCAGTGACCCTCAACAAGGTATTGTGGTTCATTTGTGTCAAGCACTTTGTGAATAATGAGTGCGAACTTATATAAGAGAGTTGATGAGTGACTATGTGAGTGCGTAAGTGGGTGAGTGAATGAGATAGTGGGTGGGTGAGTATGTGAGTGCGTGAGTGGGTGGGTGAGTGGATGAGAGAGTGGGTGGGTGAGCATGTGAGTGCATGAGTTGGTGCTGAGTGGTTGAGAGAGTGGTGGGTGAGCTGGTGAGTGCGTGAGTGGGTGGATGAGAGAGTGGGTGGGTGAGCTGGTGAGTGCGTGGGTGAGTGGATGAGAGAGTGGGTGGGTGAGTATGTGAGTGCGTGAGTGGGTGGATGAGTGGATGAGAGAATGGGTGGGTGAGTGAATGCCTGAGTGGGTGAGTGGTTGAGAGAGTGGTGGGTGAGTATGTGAGTGCGTGAGTGGGTGTGTGAGCGGATAAGAGAGTGGGTGGGTGAGTGTGTGAGAGCGTAATTGGGTATGGTGTGGTCATAACCACACCCGACCGCCTTTGTTTCCCCAATGCCAAAGGCTTGTACACCGCACAAGGCAGGCCGACTCAGGTAAAGCTGAGTAGACCTAAATGCAACTCGCTCACTCTCACGCTTTGCAGAGAGGCTTTCGAGTCAGAAATCAAACATGGGCGCTTCTTATTGTGAGGCGCTGCCAAACCTAGTTTGTTGTGCAACCTTCCTTCAGGGCCTTATAGTAACTTTAAGATGTTTTTTTCTTGTTCGTGTTTTTGTTTTTTTGTGGTTGCACCCGATTCAAGAGCCGAATGGCTCACAGGGCTATACCAAAATAAATAAACTGGTAAACTAGTTATACTCGTTCTCGACAATATTGGCGTTTTTTTCTGTCTCTGCCCTGCTGCTGCTGCTTTGCTCTTGGACCACGGATGTCCCGTGAAAAATACACACGCAACCGGCTAAAGGCGATCATCATCCGCAATAACAAATCAGAAACAAACTGAACCCTCAAACCACGCTGTCGCCGCGTGATGACGGCGATGATTGTCGTCATCATGACGATGCTCGTCGTCATCATGACGATGATCGTCGTCATCATGACGATGATCGTCGTCATCATGACGATCATCGTCGTCATCATGACGAACATCGTCGTCATCATGACGAACATCGTCGTCATCATGACGATCATCGTCGTCATCATGACGATCATCGTCGTCATCATGACGATCATCGTCGTCATCATGACGATCATCGTCGTCATCATGACGATCATCGTCGTCATCATGACGACACGTGGTCACAAGAAGGCGACCGCGTGTCGCTCTGAGCGTGGCGGGTTTCCCCCGAGCCCTGGGAAGCTAAGCGGGTGTCACGCCTGGACAGCGCTCGGAACGCTTCGCCGGGTATATAATTGCCATTTTTATTAATCGTTGTCGTCGCTGTTGTTACGAGTCTTACACGGGGGCCGATGAAATCAATTAGAGAGAGACACGAGTCGTGTGCCAGGCGGTTGCCCGTATCCACTGCGTAAATTGGAGAAAGTAATTAGCCCGAGCAATGCGGGGTGGTTTTGTGTTCAATCGTTTTGGTAAAAACCCTTAAAATCGTTCCCTTTTTCTGCTCAATTGGGCGCGGCGCGGCGCTCATCGTGGCATTTTTTTGATATTTCTACTTTACAGACCCAAGTCGTTGATGGTAAATTCCACGTTCCTGTGGCGGCGGGGGCGAGTAATTTCGTGGGACAGCCACCGTTGATTTCCTGCCCGATTAAAGGGGGTCCTCGACTTTATTGACCTCAACAGGCTGATGGGCTGATGAGTCGAATCCTAACCGCGATGTTAATTCGCTAAACCCTCTTAACGCAGCACTTAGGAAAATCCACTGCTGGATGGAAGCCGTCCAAACGCCGCGTCGCGTTCATGGGGGTGGTGGAGGTGGTTGTATGACCATACTTCACCACGCTGGTCACCCCGTGTTGATGAAGCGGAAGCTGCTCAGAACCCCTTCAGATTTTACTGAACGCTGAGGTCAGTCGCTTGACCTGGCCGCACTAACGCAGGCCGCTGGGTCAATAGCGCAGTGCGCTAACTACTGCGCCACCGCTCAGCCCCATGAATCCTATTTTGCCAGATATGAATCTTGAGTTTCCGTGTTAAATGTGTACCTGCCTGCATGCACACGTGTACACATGGCTTGCAAAAAGACACGAGCACACGCAGAGCCATCAGTGGATTCCAAAGTCAATGCAATGTCCTGTGTTTATAAAGACACGGATTTAACTACACAGTCGGTCAAGGCGGAGGAGTAGACCAAACTACGTCCCTATAGAATTCTCTCTGACCGGGAAGAGAACCCTCTCCCGACAGCCGCGCGAGGGTAGCAATTGCAGGGCTCCACCTTAACTTTTATATATTCGGTACAAAGACAAAGATCCCCCGTATAGCCTTGGCAGACTGCTGGGGCAAGTGATGTTAGCAAGTAGCACCTATGAAGGCGGGAACGAACACACGAGGGGGTGTGTGGGTGGCCAACACCACGCCCGGCCGCCTTTGTCTCCCTAGTGGTGATGTTTATGTTCTTCCAAACATCAACCTAGGGGAGACTCGAGACCGAGTTCATATATTCGCCACTGTTGTTGGTCGTGAGCAGGAATTAAACTCGAGTTTAGTAGCGCAGCGCGCTAACCACGAAACTGCCGCCCAACACACAGTCAGCATATGCAGACCCACACATTTTTTTATTTTAATGTAAATCACCACGATTGTGCGAGTCTCATCTTCGACGAGACCGCTCGCAAAACGGAGTGGCGTGAATTCCCGATTTGCGGTGGTTGCGGTGGTTGGCGGCGTCTTTAATATAAAACGTTACATCGTGCCAACGATGCTCCCTGCTGGCACCGCGTCCCACTGGCTCACCTCCCTCCCTCCCTCACCTCCCTCACTCCCTCCCTCCCCTCCCTCACCTCCCTCTCTCCCTCCCTCACCTCCCCTCCCCTCCCTCACCTCTCTTTCTCCCTCCCTCCCTCACCTCCCTCCATCCCCTCCCTCACCTCTCTTTCTCCTTCCCTCCCTCACCTCCCTCCCTCCCTCACCTCCCCTCCCCTCCCTCCCTCACCTCCCTCCCTCCTCCTTCCCTCACCTCCCTTTCTCCCTCCCTCACCTCCCTCGCTCCCCTCTCCTCCTTCCCTCACCTCCCTTTCTCCCTCCCTCACCTACCTCCCGCCATCGTTGCGTCGTCTCCGTATCAATATACATGCCCCACCGGCGTTCCCCACCCCGAGAGAAACATTTTCATTAGCTCCGTCGATTTGTCTTCACCCCCCCCCCCCCCCTTCATCCACCTCCCTTGTCGCGGCACGCATTGCTGCAGCGAGGCGTGTTTGTGTTTTTCCCCAAAGCGACCCGAGCCATATAGCATCTCAGCACGCGTCTACCTCGCGAAATAGCCGATCGGTCATAGCCGCTTAATTTCTATTCCAACGACAGCCTCATCCCGAGTCTTGTTGCTGGATTTTTTTTTACGCCCTGGCTGGCAGGCAGGGTTGTAGTAGTACGTGTGTAGTAACACGTGTGTGCGCGCGTGTGTGTGCGCGCGTGTGTGTGCAGCTTAACAGCAAGAAGCAATCCTCCATGGGTTCGATTCCTCACTCGAATGCAGTTGTCTCTTTATTTTTGTGCGTGGCGTTTGTTTGCTGTGCCACCCTTCCACTCTGGTAAGACGTCAACTACCTCGCTCGGTATACCGGAGGTCGTAGGTACAATTCCGACCCTGACGCCTGTATATTTGGAGTTTGTGTGTCTCTTTTTCCCCGTAGTATAGTGTGGATTTTTCTCGGGGTCCTCCATTTTTTCTCCCCACAACTGTTAGAAACGTGCGTTTAGAATATTTGTCTGCTATACATTTCCACGTGATAAGCCACTTCATTGAGCTATCATCTGTGGCCAGGTCGCTTCTGAAAAAGAGCTGTGCAGCTCAGTGGGCCTTACCTGGCAAAATAATAAAGTGTTTTAATAGTTGTTTTGTTTCTTCTCTGTGTGGCGATTATCCTGGACCTCCCCTAGGCCGACTCAGCCTTAAATCAGTCCCTGCTGTGGTGTGTAACATCAGCACTGGGGAGACAAAGGCGGTCGGGCGTGGTATTGGCCACACCACCCCCTTTGCTCCCAGAGCTAAGAACATCACGTCATCCGTGTTGGCCAAACATCTTAATGTAGGACCCTTCTGAAAAAGAGCCGACAGACTCAGCGTCCTGGGTAAAATAAGTTACGATAATCATCCATCCATTCCGCACCCGGTCATGAGTCCCCTCATCACCATCATTATCCATGCTCAATCCACTGCTGGGCTTCAACCAGCCTGTTGCCAACTAATAATATTGAACTTGAATTTCCATTGCGTAACATAACGTCTTAGAGCGCAATTGGTCGAGGCTTAGGGGACCCCCCCAATGGTAGCTGTCCCAGTGCAGCGCGTGGCCTGCGAGTGGGCATTAGTCTGCCAGGAGAGGGCACGGGGATTGTCAGGCGTAATCTTGCGATCCTGTGATCTATTAAATACACCCAGCACCTGCACGCAAACTGATTTCGTCACTCCATCTCCATCGTGGTGGATGTTCCTTCTCAGAAGCATCCGGGATTTGATGAGTGTGCAACTTTTTTATGCGGGGGGGGGGGGTGGTTGGACGTGAGGGGGGGGGGGGCGGTGGGGATGGAGTGAGCAGTTCGAGATTTTGAGGCTTTGGTATGATTCGGCTTTTTCTGAGATGGATAAGCGGCTTGGAGGTGTTTGTAATTAAACGCTAACTTATGATAAAGTACAATTGAAAACAACATTTTTTCAGGGGGGGCGGGGGGGGGGGTAACTGCCTTGCTGTGACAGAGGCGTGCGGGCCTCGTATCCCCGAGCAATTGTACCGAAAATGGGCACCCACACTCAAGTGAGTCACTCAAATGTCAACAATGGTCACGGACGCAAGCTACTGCATCAGACTCCGTTCATGAAGCAGACTCCCCGACACCACGAGTCCCCGAGAAGAGAAGGGATGTAGTTGAATGAGAACGTGTTTTTGTTGGGTGTGTTGGGGATAATGTGGGGGGGGGGGTGAAAGGAGGGGTGTTGGGGTGGCGGTGGGCTAGTGACTTTGAAGAAATCCAAACTTGATAACTGAAAACGATGACACGTACGTGTAAAAATCTGTCCAGAATGGAAAACAAATGTGATTCTATTTCGAGTGGGAGATGGTCAGCCTCTTCTCCTCGTGGCTCCACCTGTTATGGGTTTCCACGTCATCTTAGACACAACTAACCCCTGTGAACTAGGCCCGCCCCCTGTCTTTGGCATTCCTCCTCGAAGACATTGGCGGAACCATCCAACACATCAGAACAGTGGGGCCTGCGGCAACTCCTGTCGACACCGGCTCACCTCCATCCTATCGTGCATTTACTATGGCCATACATAATCATCATCAGCCATGGTCTATCCACTGCTGGATGTAGGCTTCATCAATCTACTCAGCACCCATGCACGAGCCGATGTTATTGCTTCATCTCCTCTGTGTGGATATTTCACCTGGTTATAATGGTCATCTCTGCGTGTATTTACATAACCTGTCTATGTAGCTCTCCGTCAATTTCACCATCTTAATATTTATTTGTACTGGAGGAATCTGATGAGCTATAAGCTCTTTATCACAGATGTCCAGTCGGGGCGGGTACGAACGTTACAACAACAACAACAAAGATTACAAAACACGATCGGAGTGCAAAGTACACGAAAGTTAAACAAGTCACTTCAAAAATATATACAAATCAAACTAAATATGTTTTTGTCTTTCCAGGTAAAGCCGACTTAGCGAATGATCCAGAACCGACCTGGCCCAACAAAGTGGCATATAACGTTATGCTTACCGAGCCAACAAATCCTCATCCCATGATGGGATGCAGGATCTGGAGATCCAAGCTGGCACAAATGCACAGAGATGTAAACAGACCATGATGAACACTGCCCAAAAACGTTTGTGTAATCTCCATGAATTATCCAGACCCTATCAACGCACGTTTCTGCAGGGCCCGGGCGAGCATCAGTACTTAAAATCCATGCTTTTGCCAAACCGCCAACCCCCCAAATTGCCAACCCCCCAAACCGCAAACCCATCAAACTACCAACCAATCAAACCACCAACCCATCAAACTATCAACCCATCAAAGCGCTAAGCCGTCAAACCACCAACACATCAAACCACCTAACTTTCAAACCGCCAACCCATCAAACCACAACCTATCAAACTGCCAAGCCATCAAACCACCAACCCATCAAACCGCCAAGCCGTCAAACTGCCAACCCATCAAACCGCCAACTCATCAAACCACCAACCCATCAAATCCCCAACCCATCAAACCGCCAAGCTGTCAAACTACCAACCCATCAAATCCCCAACCCATCAAACCGCCAACCCATAAAACCACCAACCCATAAAACCACCAACCCATCAAACGACAAACCCATCAAACCACCAACCCATCAAACCACCAACCCATCAAACCACCAACCCGTCAAACCACCAACCCATCAAACCATCAACCCATCAAACCGCCAAGCCGTCAAACCACCAACACATCAAACCACCAACCCATCAAACTATCAACCCATCAAACCGCTAAGCCGTCAAACCACCAACACATCAAACCACCTAACTTTTAAACCGCCAACCCATCAAACCACCAACCCATCAAACCGCCAAGCCGTCAAACCGCCAACCCATCAAACCACCAACCCATCAAGCTGCCAACCCATCAAACCACCAACCCATCAAACGACAAACCCATCAAACCACCAACCCATCAGACCGCCAACCCATCAAACTGCCAAGCCGTCAAACCGCCAACCCATCAAACCGCCAACCCATCAAACCACCAACCCATCAAACCGTCAACACATATCAACACCCCGGAAACATATTGGTGTTTTAGGCAAAAATACACACGGTCCTTGGGCAATGCTTTATTGAGTCATTTTTTTTATGACGATGTCTGGAGCCTTTACCTGGCGGATTATTATTTCATAACGCTGCGGAAATTTACACGGAGAATTTACCATCAATCCAATCACAAAAAGATGCTGATAGAGAGAGAGAAAAAAATAAAAAATAGCAGGCGTTATCGTTTGTCAGTGTCTATCATAGTGGTGAAGTGGTTTGTAAAATAAAGCGCTTAAGCTGGGACTTCCCAGGTGTGGTACAGACTGAAATCTTTTCCAATCCCTCTTGAACTATGACATTTACTCTGTTGCCATCTTTTACGCAGACTCTGGCCTCGAGACGATGGAAGAGAGGACCGTTGATGAGCGTGGCAGAGGAATGTCCATCCCTGATCCGAATTTGGAAATAAAACACTCTGTTTTTCTTAGGCACTTACATTTCGCATGGCACATAAATCTATTAACGGAAACCCTAAACCTCGACCATAAAATGCACTTGCCTGATGGCGCAACGGTTTGAGAATACCTGTCTATTTATTTAAGCATATATTTCCTATTTTAATCGAACCTTAACCCAATTTAATATTGCTTTCTATGCCCAGCCACTGGCAATGATATGATATTCGATGTTTCTTCCGCAATTATTCGACGCAGATAGTTGTTCCTGTACGACGTCTAGAGACTCGTATGCGGCATTAAAGGCACGGTATAATTACCATTAATAATTCGCAGAACCATTCTTTTAAATACATCTCCTGCGTTGGTTGCCACTTCACTACCAGTTACCTCCAGGAGTTGAAGCGACATTACCCACCCAAAAATCAAGGGGATTCCCTCGATAATCGCGGCGTTACCTCAAACTGTGATTTTTCGATCCACGAGCTTTCCCAGTTGTGGTTGTCGAATTCATTGCAAGTGTACATATTTCCCACGCTCCAGTATGCGTCTTTAATTTTTTTGTTTGTGGGAAATATTTTTCATTTTGATAATTTGACCGATTCACACGTCTCCTCACACACACGCCACCGTATCCGCCATGACCGCACATGCCACTCCCGTACCCGCCAACCACGCCTCAATTGCCAACCACCCCCGTGCAACCATCAACCTTCATAATCACATCACCAACGCCGCACTAAACCTCTGTCGCCACCACTTAATCACAACCGCACCCGCCGCACCAGACCCCGCCAACCACACCGCAAATTACACACCACCAATACCTGCCACTCCACCACCAAGACCCCTCAACCGCAAACTCCCTCCTCCGCATCACAACCCATCGACCACAACGGCCACACCATCGTACGAGATCCCAAACCAGCCCGTTTCCCTCTCTTCGTGCACTACGGGTCGCCCCCTACTCTTCACGAGCACTCTGAAGCGCCATGGTAAATAAAACCAACGACGTTACAAATTAAGCGCCGCTTCACGCGGAGCTCCCAGCTGCACCGTGCGGGATTGCGTGCGTGATGTCTGGACACGACGCGGGACCCACGCAGGTGATTGATGGAGGAGATGCTCGCTCGCTCTCTCTTTTCTCCCCCCGTCACCAACGCTCGCAAACGTTGCAACAGCCTGAGCCAGGCCACGTCGTAGCTACTCCAACTCGGCGGGGCCCCACAATGTGCAGCCCACCGTGGCTCAAACGTGGCACTAACCACCTCCACCGCCGGCTTTCGCAGTGGAATATCATAGATTCCAGCGGTTGCAATCCGCACTATTTCCAGAAGATCACCACTGTCTAAGTTATCACTGTATTATGGCACTACTGAGAGTTCCCGGGATTTACTGGCAGATTAAAAAAAAAGGAAAAAAGTGGAAAGCAATTATGCAATTTCCATCCCCCTGATATTTTACAGTGGGCTATCCATGCGTTAAGAGCACCAGGCTTTTATTGTTGTTGTTGTTGGCGAGCCGATATGAAAATTATCAACAACAAAAAATCTTCCATAATCTCATATGTTTAGACGTAGGAGTAATAACAAGACGGCTGCATGATGAGAATAACGCAACGATGGTTGGACGTACAGCGCTGGGCTGGGACAAATCCAGCGCAAGCACCGGCGAAAATGTTTTCATTTTTTTTTACCTCAGCTCATTTCTCCGAGCCTTCTGGAAAATGTGGTGCTTTTATTCTGCTTTTCACGACGCGGGTAGCGAGAGTGAGCGCTGGAGAACAGAGCCAGGTGCTTTGAACGACTGCCAAGATCCCAGTGTGATCGCCAGTCCCTGCCCAAACAGCAGCACAGCAGAGGCAGCAGACAAAATGGCGGCCGCCATTCAGCCCTTTGCAAAGCATCCCACAAGATGGCGACCAGATGATGAAGTAAAAGTTTTTTTTAAATATATTAAATTATTTAAATCCTTTTTATGATTTTACGCAGAAAGAATTGCGTACGGTGACTTTTAGACTTCATCGGCTGACGCAATGTTGGATCCGTGAGTTACCTATGCTTGGAGATTAGATAAGGTTGTTGTGGTAGATATCAAGAAGTTAAGCTCCTAGGCCCCAAGGGCATTTTTCGCAGGGACCGCGAATGGTGCACAGGAGGACCTGGTCCCCTTTTGTCGCTGTGATCCCGATCTGACTCTATCCCCTGACTTTGCTGGTGTGACACTGAATGTTGAAACCGGTCCAGGGTTATGTGGTATTAAACAAATGCTGCTGAAAAAGTCCACCCCTGAAAGGCTCTATGGTCGATGAGATGGAAAACCAAAAAAATATATATAATGCGGAAAGACAGATATGGGAAGGAGGTATAATGTTTGCTTATTTATAATCCCTGATGACTCCACCAATACAACCAAGAATAATCTGGTGGGACACACCGACTCCACTCAGCTACCCCAAAAACAACCACATGTACTCTAGTGGAACAAGCGGACTACTCCACTCAGCTACCCTAATTCAACATGCGTATTCTGATGGAACAAGCGGACCACTCCACTCAGCTCCCACAAAACAACAATGCCTACACTGGTGGAACAAGCAGACAATTCCACTCAGAAACCCCCCCAAAAAAACACACGACGCCAGTGGAACGACGGGAATACTCCACGCAGCTATCCCAATACAATCAAGCATACTCCGGTGGAAGAAGCGGACTACTCCACTCAGCTACCCTAATACAATCACGCGTACTCTGGTGGAACAAGTGGACAACTCCACACAGCTACCCCAATACAACCACGTGTACTCTGGTGGAACAAGTACACTACTCCACTCAGCTACCCTAAAACAACACACGTACTATGCTGGAACAAGTGGACTACTCCACTCAGCTACCCCAACATTAACAATACAATTGTCGACCTGTTCCTTTTTTTTCTCAAACGCAATACGAAACTTAAAGAAGACTCGAGTAGAACCCTGATGACCCGAGTTCAATTCCTGGTCACGGCTAACATCCAGAAGCAAGTGACATCCGAGACGACCGCGGCCTCCACCACGTCACCATCTCCTGCTAACCGGTGTGGTGAACCCCGCCAGAATGCGCCCCCCCCCCCGATTTCAAATCTGCAGGGATGTATATGTACCAGTGTAATTTGTTCTCCCACGCCATGTATATACATAGTATTGACCTGCTGAACATTTTTCTAACTTATTCTCTTATCGATTCTTGCAATTTGTCATTTTTGTAACTTGCTGACACCCGGGCCCTACTGGATATGTGAGAGAGAAGAAAGCTTCATAGCTCCATCGGATTCCGCCTCCAGGATCCATTTTCTGATTCTGATCTCGTCAGATCTGGGATGCCAAGCAGGCTCGGGTCTGGTCACGTGCTTGGACGGGTGACCATCACGAGCAGTAGAGAGAGCAGTGCGAGGATAAAAAAAAATGTTGTACTGCATGTCAATGCTCCTTGCCTTCACCAAGTCAAGTTTAAAGTTGTAGTGAAGTATGTTCACACAAACCGGGCAGCATGAGAAGACCTTCATCCAGCCGTAGATGTGCCTATTGTTATTAATTATTCACGTAATCACTCACAGAATTCGAATCAACGATCAGATGCTTTAAAATGCTACAATTCTATTCTGTCCTTGGGCATGGCAACAATACGCCGAGGAGCTCAATGCCACTGTCGAGGTGTGCTGCTGGGCCACGACAAGAGGGCTTCAGCAGAGAGAGAGAATTCGTGTCGTGTCGCTCGCTGTTCCCCCTTCTCCCACGTTGAAGGAGCGCAAACCACAGTGCGCGCACTAATACGATCCCATAGTTTGCGTCGCATTGCCACAGTCGCACTACTTTGGCAATGTGTCTTCAGTGTACGTCGAAATCCAGCGAGAGATAACATTTGGCAACGCTTTGCCCAATTTGGATATTTATAATTGTTGTGTAATCTCCTTACCGAATGTCGCACCAAATATAACCCATAGATCCTCTGTATTGCCTTAACAGGCTGTTGGGTTAAGTGATGTTAGTGAGTAGCGGTTGTGAAGGCCGGCACGGGACATGAGGGGATGGGCGGTCAGCATCACGCCCAACCGCCTTTGTCTCCCCAGTCGTGGCGATTTTTTTGTACACCACGTCAGATACTCATTTGGGGCTGAGTCAACCTAGCGGAGGCCCAGAGGACCGGTTCAGATACTCGTCACTGGTGTTGTATATCGTCCGTTCAGCGGGAATCGAACCCGGATACGCAGGGTTCGCACCGCAGCGCGCTAACCGCCACACTCGGCTCACTCACGTGCGAGTTTTCCCACGTAACGCAACCTCCGTCCCCTCCATCCCTCCCTGACAAATCCATGCGGCCCCAAAACGTGGAGAGAGAGAAAGAGAGAGAGAAAGAGAGAGAGAAAAAGAGAGACTTTTGACTTTTAAACTACTTTTATTGCCGCCAGCAGCAAAAGCACTGGAGGCGATTTCGATATGAAATACACAGTCACCAGCAACCAAATGAAAATAAACGTTACAAATCCACGCGCTGTGGCGCTAAAAAGCACCGCGCACAACATGAAAGAAAAGTAACGTGGTTGTGGTGGTCATTCGCGCACGCCACGTTGACGAGCGACCGCTTCAGAAGGTGAACATGAGGGTGCCGTCCACGCTAGTACTCTGTATTTTTCCGGCTCCCCAACGTTCGAAGATGACGTGCACATCACCGACATGTGTGTAGTATGCGTGCTCCAGCCACGCCTTAAGCAGGCCTCTGAACACTGGAAGCACAGAGCAGCCGTCAATATCACCTTCCAGCATCTTTTTTTTCTCGTTCTGTACACCGTCATCTTCGCCTGAGCACAGCCGCTGGCAGTGTAAGTACTGGTGGGGCAGATCCTAGCACCGCAGGAAACGCACAAGTCTGTTGCACCTGGGGAGATTCGGCTGAGCCACACGGCCGATGGCAACGTGCAGTGTGCCAACCTCCACTGGAGGTCACCGCAGCGTTTGGCTACGGGAGATTTATTCTTGGTTCTATCGAGAGACTTGTACATTTGTTTCCACTGAGGAGCGGCCGCAATGAGGGGAGAGAAATGGTCTCTGCACTTTGTGTCTGGTAGGTCCGCCAGGTCCCGGGAATGCAGCGCCTTTACACAGCACGTGTAGAGCGCTGTGTTCGGGGCACTCTTGAGGAGCACGTTCCTGCAGCCTCAGAGCTTCAGTAGCTTGCCGGAGTCGTTGTGGCCAGGGGGCTGCACGCAGGAGAAGCACAACTCCGGGAAAGAGGAGGAGGGGGGGGGCGCCACTATCCCCCGGTGCCTCCAGCTTCAGGCGCAGCTCCTTCATGGCGTGGAGCACGTCCCGCAGCAAATTCTCCCCAGCGAGCATGGAGCGGAATCCCGCGGTGCTGGCGATATCAGCTGCGGTTTTCCACTTGGGCTGGTGGGCCTGCACTAGGTGGAAGACTGTCCGCAGCCCTGCTGATGTGAGGCGTAGAGCCAGGGTCCTCTCTCCTCTGATCCCCTGGAAGAGGCCGTTGCAGAACAAGGGGCTCGTTCAGGAACTGTGCGAGGTCGTAGGGCGCGCGTGTTCTGCTCCATTCGAAGCTCCGCCACGCGTCCAAGAGGCTCCGGTGATAACCTGGCAGCCTCGCGTAATTGACCAGGCTCAGGTCCATCAGGGAGAGCTCCTTTCCGTACCCCAGGCACCCCCCTGCATCCCTCAGCAGGGCGAGGGCCAGCAGCCGCCTGATTGCCATGAGCCTGAAACTCATGACTCTGGCAGTGATGTCCACCAGACCCTGGCCGCTCTCGCCCACCGGCAGGCAGAGAACGCCCGGCCTGAGCCGGTGTTTCCCATGCCAGACGAAGTGCGCGAGTGAGCGGTTGACTCTGGTGAATAGCTAAGCAGGAGGATGGAGGGCCTTGGTCTTGTGCCACAGCACGAATCCTGCCAGGGTGTTAGCGACGAGCACTCGGCCCCTGAAGGACATCTGCGGAGCGAGGCATACCCATGTTAGTAATTTCACCTCGATTGTGTCGGCCAGCTCGGTCCAGTTGTTCAGAGTGACGTGTGGTTTCCCCAGGTAAACCCCCAGTTACTTGACTCCGTTGTCCCGACATCTGACTCCTCCTGAGAGAAGCACAAAGCGAACACCACCTCGCGACCCCAAACACAGGGCCTCGCACTTGGCTCAGTTGACCCTGGCGGAGGAGGCCATCTCGTACACTGCAACCACCTGGCAGAGCGCGGAGACGTCATGCGCGTCGTTGAGCACGACGCATATGTCGTCTGCGTAAGCTGAGAGCTTGACGACCGTGCTCTCAGGTCCCGGGACCTTGAGGCCAGACAGGTTTCGTCTCAGGTGGTGTAGCAGTGGCTCAATGGACAGGAGGGGGCATCCCTGTCTGACCCCCCTCGTCACAGGGAAAGGGGCGCCGAGCCGCTGGTTTATTTTCAAGAGGCTGGATGTGCCCGTGTACAGGAGCCTAACGTGCGAGATGAAGGCCTGGCCGAAGCCGAGCGACGTTAGGAGTTTGTCCACGGTACTCGTGGCTCACCCTGTCAAAGGCCTTTTCCTGATCCAAGAAGAGGAGGCCCAAGTCCACGTTGTGCGCTTCTGCAAAGGAAATTATGTCTCTGACCGTACCAATTTTGTTGTATATGCAACGTCCGGGGATGCAATACGACTGTTCCGGCAAGATCAGCTGACCCAGCACTGTCTTGAGACGGTTTGCCAGAACCTTGGAGAAGATTTGTAGTCAGTGCACAAGAGGGACACGGGTCGCCAGTTCTCGACGAGACGCAGGTCCCCCTTCTTGGGTAGCAGGGAGACCGGCGCTCTCCTGTAGCTCTGTGGGAGTTAACCCTTCTGCAGGCTCTCCGTCAACAATTGCAGTAGTGGAGGGCCAAGCTCATCCCAGAAGGACGCATAAAAAGATAGAAAGAGAGAGCGAGAGAGGGAGAGAGAAAGACAGAGAGAGAGCGAATGAGAGAAAGAGAGCGCGCGAGAGTGGGAGAGAAAAATAATAGTAACGCGCCAAGCAGCGTTGAAGGCAGATGGCAACCCCTGATTAATTCATGTTTTGGGGACCAGCAGGTTGCTGGCAATTTGTTGAGCTTGCTGATGCTGATGATGCTGCCGCTGATGATGCTGCCGCTGCTGCCGCTGCTGCTGCAGTGGGCCACGCTCGCTTTCGTGGTAAACGCATCCATTATTGACATTACAATTTCAAGCTCGGCTGAATCTGCTGTGATACTATGAGAATCCTCGAATAGCGGGCACTTATACCGTGCAGGTGTCGAGCGCCAATGTGTGTGCCTTGTCTCTGCGTGTGCGCGCGCGTGTGTGTGCGCACATGAACAATGTGTGTGTATGTACACACACGCACGATATCCGCTCATGGCCAACACCAGTGACGATTATCTGAACCGGTCCTGGGTCTCGTGGGCCAAATAAGTACCTGGTGTGGTGTGTAAACATCGCTACTATCGAGACAAAGGCGGCCGGGCATGGTCCTGGTCACCCAAAACCTCGTGCGCCGTTCCGGCCTTAATAGGTGCTCGCTAACAGCGCTTGCCCCAACAGTCTTTTAAGGCTAAGCGGGGGATCTTTGTCTTTGTATGCATGTAGACATACAATGTCTAGGGAGCGGCAGTATAGTTAGCGCATTGGACTACGAATTCGGCAGCCCGAGTTCGATTCCCCGCTCACGACCAATAACCGTGGTGAATGTTTGAACCGGTCCCGGGGCCTCCCACCTAGGTCTACTCAGCCCTAAATGAGTCACTGGTGCAGTGTGAGAATATCAGCAGCGGTGAGACAAAAGTGGCCTAGCCTGGTGCTCACTAACAGCACTTGCTCCACGTTGGGCGGACCCGTGTCTTTATCTTCGTGTTGAGAAGCCGTTTGGTCAATGCACTGCTGGATGAAAACCTCCCCATGCCGTGCGGATCTTGGTGGTGTTCGGGAGCTGGGCAAGGGGTGTTATTTGACCATACTTCACCACGCTGGTCAATGCGGATTGGTGAAAGGCGATTAGATAGCGTCGGTGTGCGAGCACAGAAGTGCAATACAATGTGTTTTGCTGCACTGGTATAGATAACATAGCCCTATGTGTTTATTGATATTATAAATGCACGTGTGCGCGTGTGTCCGTAATGAATGTCAACACGTGGATCAGAGGGCAGATACAGGTTCGTGCCATCGTTGGAAGTGCAACGGAAAGTACACGCGGGCTTGGGGAGGACGCGTCGTCGCTAGAAGGCACCGTGGCCGAGACTAATAACGGAGTGACAGCCCAAGGAAACGCGCCCGACGAGAGGACGACCAGCAACGTGGAGATGGAGCGATGGCATCAGCTCAGGTGCAAGGTGGACAATCGTGTAGAGATGCATCGATGACATCAGCTCAGGCGCGAGGTGGGCAATCACGTGGAGATGGAGCGATGACATCAGCTGAGGTGCAAGGTGGACAGTCACGATTGTAGGATCGTGAGAAGTGCGGCAGGTGACATGGGGGGAGTCGGGGGGGGGGGGAGGCCTTCATCCAGCAGTGGATTAAATATGGCTGCTGCTGATGATGATTATAGACGAAGGGTTTCCATGAACGTATTCTTCCTAAAGCACTAATCTCACGTTCAGGCACTAAGAACGCAATGTGGGCGTTATGGAGGTTGTGGTGGTTTGTGGTGGTTGGTGGTGGTGGGTAGGTGGGTGGTTGGTTGGTAAGTGGGTGGTGGGTAGGTGGGTAGTTGTGTGGTGGGTAGGTGGGTGGTGGGTAGGTGGGTAGTTGAGTGGTGGGTAGGTGGGTGGTAGGTAGGTAGGTGGGTGGTGGTGGTGGGTGGGGGTGGTGGTGGGCAGTGGGTAGGTAGGTGGGTAGAAAACAATAATAATTTGCTCTGGTTTTGCCGCAGGTCGGTCAGAAAATTCCCCAAAAAAACACATGAACCAGAATCCCGTACGTTTCACCAATTTTGCCGCAATTCTGAGCACGTTATGGCTCCCCCCCCCCAGCTTCCCATAACATACACACGCACCATTGCGCTCACACTGATGCTCTCCCATCATCATCACCATCATCACCAGCTGTGGTCTATCCACTGCTGGATGAAGCACCTCACCGAGCTGTCTCCCCCCCCCCCCGTTTGGCTCGCTAATCCCTGCGATGCAACAACATTTTTTTAAAATTTTCTTTATTTTAATCGCTCCATCTCCGCGCCGGAAGCCACATTCTCTCTATCGGGCGCGTTCTGCTGCCCTGCCCGCTACCACTCAAGTTTGGCGATGCCCAACCATCTCTCTTAGTCATGCCTCCGCTTAGCACGTACGGTGCGAAAGAAGTTCAACGTGCATGCATACATACACACATGGTAAGCTTATGACGGGCCACACTGCGAGGATGCCATCATAAATGCACGGTTACTTGCTCGAGAAAGTCTCAAGACAATGTCAGGAGGACCCCTGTTTTTTTATATATATACAAGATTTGACCGGTTACTTTCCTGTTGTATTTCCAACGAGGGTTTAAATAAATCGTGTAGGCCCGTAGCATGGGTCGCCAGTGGCGGTGATTCTCTATGAACCACAACCTCAAAGACATTTGAGGTTGGGTCGACCTAGGAGAGAACCGGTTCAAATAATCGCCACTGGCGGTGGCCGTGAGCGGGTAGTCGAACTCGGGTCGCCGGGATTGTAGCGCGGCGCGCTAACCACTACACCACCGCTCCCCCACGACTCACCAACCAAAGGCAAAAACCCCCCGCATAGCCTCATCAGATTGTTGGGGCAAGTGCTGTTGGCGAGCACCTATGAAGGCCGCGACGGTACACGAGGGGGTGGGTGGCCAGCACCGCCCCCGACCGCCTTTGTCTCCCCAGTGGCGATATTTACACGCCGCACCGGGTACCCATTTGAGGCTGAGTCGACCTAGGGGAAGGCCCAGGACCGGTTCAAATAATCGTCACTGGTGGTGGCCGTGAGCGGGAATCGAACTCGTGTCGCCGGGTTTGTAGCGCAGCGTAGCGCTAACCGCTGCACCACCGCTCCCCCATGACTCACCTAGCAGACACTCGCACACAGCTCGGCACACCACTGCCCCCCCCCCCCCCCCCATTGGCTATACCCCCCCCCGACCTCCCACCCCCTTCCCCCCAAATACATCAGGAATGTGGGGGGTGAGAAAGGGAGAGAGTGGGTGAGGGAGAGAAAGGAGTGGGGTGAGGTGGGGTGGTGAGGTAGACAGTGGGGGTGGGAGGGTGAGGGAGAGAATGGAGAGAGAAGGATGGGATGAGGAGAGTGGTGAGGGAGAGAGTGGGTGAGGGAGAGAAAGGAGTGGGGTGAGGTGGGGTGGTGAGGTAGACAGTGGGGGTGGGAGGGTGAGGGAGAGAATGGAGAGAGAAGGAAAGGGATGAAGAGAGTGGTGAGGGAGAGAGTGGGTGAGGGAGAGAAAGGAGTGGGTGAGGTGGGGTGGTGAGGTAGACAGTGGGGGTGGGAGGGTGAGGGAGAGAATGGAGAGAGAAGGATGGGATGAGGAGAGTGGTGAGGGAGAGAGTGGTGAGGGAGAGAGTGTGGTGAGGGAGAGAGGGGTGAGGGAGAGAGTGTGTGTTTAAAGGAGAGAGTGTGATGAGGGAGAGAGTGGTGAGGGAGAGAGTGGTGAGGGAGAATTGTTTAAAGGAGAGAGTGGTGAGGGAGAGTGTTGTTTAAAGGAGAGAGTGTGGTGAGGGTGGTGAGGGAGAGAGTGTGTGTTTAAATCAGGGAGTGTGGAGAGAGTGGTGAGGGAGAGAGTGGTGAGGGAGAGAGTGTGGTGAAAGTGGTGAGGGAGAGAGTGTGGTGAGAGTGGTGAGGGAGAGTGTTGTTTAAAAGAGAGAGTGTGGTGAGAGTGGTGAGGGAGAGAATGGTGAGGGAGAGTGGTGAGGGAGAGTGGTGAGGGAGAGTGTGTGTGTTTAAAGGAGAGAGTGTGGTGAGAGTGGTGAGGGAGAGAGTGTGGTGAGAGTGGGGAGGGATAGAGTGGTGAGGGAGAGTTGTTTAAAGGAGAGAGTGGTGAGGGAGAGTGTTGTTTAAAGGAGAGAGTGTGGTGAGGGTGGTGAGGGAGAGAGTGTGTGTTTAAATCAGGGAGTGTGGAGAGAGTGGTGAGGGAGAGAGTGGTGAGGGAGCGAGTGTGGTGAGAGTGGTGAGGGAGAGAATGGTGAGGGAGAGTGGTGAGGGAGAGTGTTGTTTAAAGGAGAGAGTGTGGTGAGGGTGGTGAACGAGAGAGTGGTGAGGGAGAGTGTTGTTTAAAGGGGAGAGTGTGGTGAGGGTGGTGAGGGAGAGAGTGGTGAGGGAGAGTGTTGTTTAAAGGAGAGAGTGGTGAGGGAGAGTGTGTGTTTAAAGGGGAGAGTGTGGTGAGGGAGAGAGTGTGTTTAAAGCAGGGAGTGTGGTGAGGGAGAGAGTGGTTAGGGAGAGTTGTTTAAAGGAGAGAGTGGTGAGGGAGAATTGTTTAAAGGAGAGAGTGGTGAGGGAGAGTGTGTGTGTTTAAAGGAGAGAGTGTGGTGAGGGTGGTGAGGGAGAGAGTGTGTGTTTAAATCAGGGAGTGTGGTGAGAGTGGTGAGGGAGAGAGTGGTTAGGGAGAGTTGTTTAAAGGAGAGAGTGTGGTGAGGGTGGTGAGGGAGAGTGTTGTTTAAAGGAAAGAGTGGTGAGGGAGAGAGTGTGTGTTTAAAGGAGAGAGTGTGGTGAGGGTGGTGAGGGAGAGAGTGGTGAGGGAGAGTGTGTGTTTAAAGGGGAGAGTGTGGTGAGGGAGAGAGTGTGTTTAAAGCAGGGAGTGTGGTGAGGGAGAGAGTGGTTAGGGAGAGTTGTTTAAAGGAGAGAGTGGTGAGGGAGAATTGTTTAAAGGAGAGAGTGGTGAGGGAGAGTGTGTGTGTTTAAAGGAGAGAGTGTGGTGAGGGTGGTGAGGGAGAGAGTGTGTGTTTAAATCAGGGAGTGTGGTGAGAGTGGTGAGGGAGAGAGTGGTTAGGGAGAGTTGTTTAAAGGAGAGAGTGTGGTGAGGGTGGTGAGGGAGAGTGTTGTTTAAAGGAAAGAGTGGTGAGGGAGAGAGTGTGTGTTTAAAGGAGAGAGTGTGGTGAGGGTGGTGAGGGAGAGAGTGGTGAGGGAGAGTGTGTGTTTAAAGGAGAGAGTGTGGTGAGGGTGGTGAGGGAGAGAGTGGTGAGGGAGAGTGTGTGTTTAAAGGAGAGAGTGTGGTGAGGGTGGTGAGGGAGAGAGTGATGTAGGAAGCGAGTGTGAGTGGTGGGTGGGAGGACATAATGGGTGAACTCATCGTCACAAAGCGGGCTTCAGAAAGACCCTAATCATTTTCCCGACATCGCACGCGCTGCAATCATATTTATGGGATTTGCATATATTTACTTGGCACCATCAAAGCGCCGCCCGCCTTCGCCGCCGCCCGCCGCCGCTTTCAAAGCGCGTCACCTACAACAATTCTCCATTCTACTTTAGCCCGCGAAACCCTCGCGCCGTCTCCATGGAAACGGTGGACGGACACTCGCTGCCCCCCCCCCACACTCCCCCGCCCCCCCACACTCCCCCCCACACCCCCACCCCCCCACACTCCCCCACCCCCCACACCCCCCCCCCCGGTCAATCGCGGAGCGACAAGCGGCCACTCTCCTTGGTCGAAGCTGTTTGTCGTTGTTAACGTTGTTGTTGTTTGTCATCGTTGTTGTTGTCGTTGTTGTTGTCGTTGTTGTTGTTGTCGTTGTTGTCGTCGTCGTTGTTGTCGTTGTAGTTGTTGTCGTCGTTGTTGTTGTAGTTGTTGTCGTCGTTGTAGTTGTCGTTGTTGTCGTCGTTGTTGTCGTTGTAGTTGTCGTTGTTGTCGTTGTTGTCGTCGTTGTTGTCGTTGTTGTTGTCGTCGTTGTAGTTGTCGTTGTTGTCGTCGTTGTTGTCGTTGTAGTTGTTTTAGTTGTCGTTGTTGTCGTCGTTGTTGTTGTCGTCGTTGTCGTCGTTGTAGTTGTAGTTGTCGTTGTAGTTGTCGTTGTTGTCGTTGTAGTTGTCGTTGTTGTTGTCGTCCTTGTCGTCGTTGTTGTTGTCGTCGTTGTTGTTGTCTATTCATTCATTCATTTGATTTCCGACCCTTTGCTATGAATGCCCGCGTGGTGCAGTGCGGTCACCGGTGACAATCGTCTGCTAGCGGTCCCTGGGTCTCCCCCCTAGGTCGACTCAGCCTCAAACGAGTCGCTCATGCGGTGCGTAAAGCATCGCCACTCGGGGAGACGAAGGCGGTCGGGGCGTGGTGCTGACCACCCCGCCCCCTCGTGCCGGCCTTCATAGGCGCTCGCTAACAGCACTTGCCCCGACAGTCTCTTGAGGCTATAAGGGGAAGCTTTGCCTTTAGCGGGGAGCGGTGGTGCAGCGGTTAGCGCACTGCACTACGAACACCGCCACGAGCCGAGTCGGATTCCCGCTCACAGCTAACATCGGTGACGAACGTCTGAACCGGTCCTGGGCCTCCCCTAGGTCGGCTCAGCCTCAAACGGGTAACCTGGTGCGCAGTGTTAACATCGCCACCGGGGGAGACAAAGGCGGCCGGGCGTGGTGATGACCAACGACGTGGTGCGTGCTGGCCTTCATAAGGCGCTCCACGTGAACGACACTTGCCCCAACAGTCCATCAACGCAATAGCGAGGACTCTTTGTCTTTGTGTTGGTCGCTCAGCCAAGTGTGGAGAGTGAGAGAGGGGGGGGGATGAAAAATCCATTTTGCAATGAAAAGGAACAGAGTGAACGAAAGACACAAATCTATGAAGTGTAATATCTCGCCGACTTAAATAAATACCCCCAACTAAAATGTAGACTATACAAAGCCTCAGCGTGTTCCTCTTTGAAGTGGCCTAAGTTGATCTCTATGCTTTAAATCGAGTCCCCTCTTTTTTTCATGCTGTATATTTATTCCATAATCCCCCCCATCAATGCTTCCTGACGTACCCCCGCTTTAAC
Source organism: Petromyzon marinus (assembly GCF_048934315.1). Classification (NCBI taxonomy): domain Eukaryota; kingdom Metazoa; phylum Chordata; class Hyperoartia; order Petromyzontiformes; family Petromyzontidae; genus Petromyzon; species Petromyzon marinus. The sequence continues at coordinate 7,047,513 of NC_133713.1, read as the reverse complement.
ATTTGAATATTCCAAACTAGTCAGCTTGTACAGTATATATAGCGCATATATGCAGTATATATATGGAGAGAGAGCTGTACTCTATACAAACCAGTTTACGAGAAGGCTGCAGGTGACATTCTGGCGATTTGTATTTTTAAACAAATGTCAAATTTCCATTGTCGCAATCATCGCCATCAGCAGCAGCCGTGGTCAGGCCAATCCACTGCTGGATGAAAGCTCTTTCCCCCATGGCGCTGCTGCGTAGGTCACTCCAGTGGGAATGACACACGTGCGTGTGTGTTGCCAACCATTGACGTGTAGTGACGTTATCTTGCTCCGTTCATTTGAGAAACTTGCGTCTGCGTGTGGCTCTGTTTTTTGTTGCGAGAGCACAAATCGTTGGAGTAGCAGGTAAAGGCGCAGCCCCGCCAATTGCTCGCTCACGCCGCCGCTGGCGAAAGGGGCCTCACACGAGAGCGAACTCTTAGAGTTGTATTTGGTCTACTCTTCCAAGCTGACCAGACGTGGGTAACCCCCACCTCGTCCACGCGACCACAGAAAAGCGCATAAGTTAGCAGCCGTACGGTGAGCCGGCGAGACCATCAATTTCCCAAGCTCCGCGGTCCTCTATACATTAATATGCTTACCAGCCAATTAACAAAGCGTTTATTCATAATGATGTATGTGCATACATATATATATGTATAAACGCATATATCAGATAATAATTGTTTTTTAACGAGGCTAGACTACTTATGTAAGGTACAATAATTATATTAACGCATATTTATGTCTACAATACCACTCAATGTCAGTGTGGTCGTGCACAGTACGAGTTGGCGCATGACCCTGTGTTGCTTCGTTCAGCCCTTTGTCAATCCACTGCTGGATGAATACCAGTGTCGATTTGGTAAAGAAAGAAGAGACACAAATATCTGATTGAGACATTACAGCTTGCCACTGATGTGAGCCGCGGCTAGGAACCAACCAAACACGAGACCCGGGTTGCCGGGTTCATAACTGCAATGCGCCAACCACTGCACCACCGCTCATCTGTCTACCTGTGTTATTTGCCATTGTCTAAGTAAAAAAAGGTCAAGGCAATGAATGTCCCGTGATTCACGTACAGAGTTTGTATTTTTTTCCCACGTGAGTACTTATGAGGAATTATTCTAAACGTAAACCCATGAATTTCATTGAACATAAGTCACATAGGAGTCTAAGTTATGTTAATAACTGTACGCAAACACACACAGGTACACATTCTTAATACATATTATTCACAATGCGCATGCTGTGCAAGACAAAGATTCCCCGTATAGCCTGAACAGACTGTAGGGGCAAGTGCTGTTAGCGAGCACCTATGAAGGCCGGCACGGCACACATGCCGTGCACACACAATGCGTTGCATTGGTCAAACTCGATTGCATTAACGTAGTGGTTTGCGCACAATACATTATTAGCGAGCCGCACTATCAACCGGGCTGGCCGAATTCGACTCCCGGCCACGGCTGACATCAGTGGCGAGTGACATCTGAACCGGTCCTGGATACCGCAGAGCGTGGCGATGTATGGCGAAACAAACAACGCGCATGACAGACGTGGCTTTGAGAAACCTTCATCCAGCAGTGGATTGACAAAGGGCTGCGCATTTTTTATTTTGTTGCCATGTATAGTGAATACCTGTGATGCGTCTATGGCATCCAGTCAGATACTCCGGTCCGATAGTCGCTCTGTGTAATCACAAAGGTGACCCCCAAGTCGCTCGCAACATCGAGGCAACTCTTCTCCACACAGGACAATAGTCGATTTGATGGGCTTAGTTTATCCACGCGAGAGCCCATTGCCACGTCAAGTTCCTTTTGCAAAGGGGCGACATGGGACAACAATACGAGACAGCCAACACAGTTAAACCCAGAGGTCACCGGTTCAGCTCGACCTCCGGGCGCGTAAGTTATTTATTTAGTTATAATACTACTACTAATGATTACATCTCCCACGCCGCCTCTGTCCAGTATGATTTGGGCACACCCTTCCACGGTCGAGTTGATACGCGGGTCTGGTGTGATTGGGGTAATCTGTGGGTAACCCACATGTCATCCAGGAGGTCTCCAGCGGCCGTCTCTCCGCCAGCAGGGACGAGACGCAGCGAGTGCACGGGGCTGAACCTTCACAAATACGGAGCTAAGAGATCGACGAGAATCGATCAATGCAGCTGCACGCCAGCAGTAGATAGAGACTGGACACGTAGCCTATGGTATAATGGGCACGGAGCGAGTGGTGGCGCACCGGTTAACGCGCTGGGCCATGAGCCCCCCGGCCAAGCTGCGGTTCCCACCCGCCCTTCACATCAACGCGCAGTGACCAGCATGGTGAAGTATGGTCAAACGACTCCCCCCGGATCCCATTTAGCCGACACGGCGCGGCGTGGAGAGGCCTAATGCAGCAGTGGTTTGACCATTTCGTTGGTATTCTTTATTGTGTTATCGTGTTCTCCGGAAAGTAAGACGCACCCCAAAATTGCGACTCGCGTCCATAAAGTTTACAAATCTAGTTTCGCACAGCCACCGGATTATAAGACGCACTCCACCTTTTTTGCTTTAAAATATGGGGAGGGGAGAGGAGGGGGGAGTGCGTCTTATAATCCGGACAATACGTAACCTTGTTTAATTTTGTTGCTAACTTGTTCTGCTCATCGCCAGCTGGAGAATAGTTTTTTTGTTTTAACTCATTTAAAGAGTAAGCGACGGAGGAAGAATCTGTGCGTGAGTATTTACCGACTTGGGTGGAGTGGTGGCGCAGTGATTCGCACAAGCGCGCTAACCGCAGTGCCACCGCTCCCGCCATAATACATTTTACATGTTCTGAAATCTAACAACATCCACAACGATTATTTCTCACGTGTATGTTACAATGCTGCGACTGCCGAATGTGTTTGAATCCATTATTTTTTTTGTTACATTCATGGGATGTGCTTGTTTCAGCCGAGGAAAGAGAGATGGAGCGATGCAATCAGCTGGTGCGCAAGCGCCCCGTTTCCATTGTAACGTCGCAGGATCGCGGGCGACGGCGGCGGATTTGAGAGGCCTTCATCCGGCAGTGGATTGATCATGGCTGCAGCCGAGTGCACCACGAACGGCTGATCACGATGGATGCGGCGTGAGATGCGACCGTTTTCTACCGATTTTTAGAGGGGCACCTTTTTTGGCCATTGTGTTTTAAAATCTAAAGTGTTGGGTGCGTATTAAAAGCCGGAAGGTGTAGGCACGCGCGCGTGTGTGAAAGAGAGGGGAGCGGTGGAGTAGCGGTTATCGCTACGCTGCGCTACGAACCCGGCGACCCGAGTTCGACTCCCGCTCACGGCCACCAACACCGGTGACGATTATCTGAACAGGTCCTGGGGCTCCCCTAGGTTGACTTAGCCTCAATTGAGCACCTGGCGCGGTGCGTAAACATCGCCACCTGGGGAGACAAAGGCGGTCGGGCGTGGTGGTGGCGACCCACCCCCTTGTGTCCCGTGCCGGCCTTCATAGGTGCTCCCTAAAAGCACTTACCCCTACAGTCTGTTCAAGCTATACGGGGGGTCTTTGCGTGAAAGAGACGAGCTTGCATGCCTCTGTTGGCACCTGGCACACTTGTAGGGTGCGTCTTACTTTCCGGAGTGTCTTAAAATCCGGATAATATATGTTAACATGTTTTGCTGTAACCAAGTTTTCTGTAGACGAACCAGACCCCCCCCACCGAAAATGAGTACAGTATTTATTTCCTAATGTGCCTTACCTGTGCTACAATAAAACAGGATGAATGTCAAACCTAACACGGTATGTTCACAAATGACCGTGTGCTCATAAAGGATGCATTTTTTGTTGAACCAAATGTGTAAACGTTTATTTTTAAATATGACTTGCAGGCACTGGACGTTATACATGTAAAATAAGCTGTATAATTGCAGCAGTATATTATAAACACAATCACGTTTTTATTGGTGCGCTTGAACACATTCTTTCGCAACTTGAATCCAATGAAAAAAATAGTATTACAATGCTAAAACAATGATAGCAAAGCGTTAATGAGTGTACACTGTCAGAGTAAAAAAAAAACAATTAGACTCGTATACGCAGTATACCGTATGCTCTGGACTATAAGATGGTCCGGAAAGTAAGACGCACCCTGAACCCGATTGCAATAAAGTTTAGGAATCAGATCTTGCACAAAGACAAAGATCCCCCGTATAGCCTTAACAGCCCGTTAGGGCGAGAGCTGTTCGCGAGCACCTATGAATGCCAGCACGGCCCATGATGGGGTTGGGTGGCCAGCAACACGCCCGACCGCCTTTATCTCCCCTGTGGTGATGTTTACACACCGCACCAGGTACTAACTTGATGCTTAGTGGACCTAGGGTGAGTGGGAATCGAGCTCGGGTCGCCGGCTTCGTAGCGCAGCGCACTAACCGCTACATTAACCCCTCCCAATAAATCTGGTCTCACACACACACACATACCGGATTATAAGACGCATCCCACACGATACTTGTAATATTTATTAACTCTACCAATGCCTGCCCCCCACCCTGCGCCTCCATCTATATATGTTGCGAAAAACTCCCTTCCCGTGGGCATCGAGGACGCGCCCGTTACCCCGAAGGACCGCGTCACGCGGCCTCCATCTGTTCCATCTGTGAGAGATAGCGCGTTGCCCCCTTCGCACGCTCGCGGCGGGCGGGGGGGGGTCCCCGGGTTCTTCGGTTTCCTCTCACGCGTTAAACACGCATTGATTGGTTGGAAAGAGCATGCTATATATATACACAGTGCCGGTTTATCGTAGTAGCAAAAGTAGCTACACATGTAGCTACGGGTCCCGCACTTTCAAGGGCCCCGCGCTAAACGCTTTCAAGCTATCAATCCCCGGTTCAGTGATTCTGCACTTGCTTCATTACTATAGTACTATACCGCCTTCAACTTTTATGAACGACCGGGTGTTTAAGGTTAGCGATTTGTCGTATTATCTGGCTGTAGAGCAAATGATAAAATGCAATTACTTTACTATGCGAATACAAAAAATGTGTTTTATAATTTCCGTGTTTCATTTATTTATTTAGAAACCCTTGATAACATATGCTACGAGCCCCGCACTAACTTGATCCGGCACTGTATATACATAGAACCGCAGAGCTTTAGTAATTGTTGGAAGCGCTGGCTCATCGCGTGGCTGATGCTGCCTTCTCCGGCTCCCCCCCCCTCTACCTCTCTCGGGTCTCTAAGTCGTCCTCTGGATACTTGGAGAGCGAGCCAACAGCTGTACGTGTGGCAGCGCACGCGTTACAAGTTGAAATCATTTTCCAGTACACAACCCACGTGGGGACGTGGGGATGGTTGGAGCACGTGCGCTGCACAAACGGTCGGGAATGGAGGAAGTTGTTGCTCTGCTGTTGATATCGTGTTGATATCATGTTATTGATATCACGGGGTAGAACATGACAGCGCCGTCCCCCGCGTGGAAAACCCACAAGGAATGTCATCAAAACGGAAATCGAACGTCGATCATTGACCTCCCGGTCAGAAGAGCGACATTTCATGGCATCAAAAGGCACCCTTGACAGGGCCAAAGCTTGCAATCACCGCACCGGCCCGGGTGAGAGATAGATGTTCCACTCAACGTCGTGGGAGTATCATTTAGCTCTCCAAGCACCAGTACAATCATCGACCATCCTCACCACACTCAAAGAGAGCGACGTTTCCAGCTATGGGTGCCGCGATGGCGAGGAGATGTTAACTACCTCGCCTGGTATGAAGGAGATCGTGGGTTCGATCTCGACCCTGACGCCTGCTGCTGCATATTTGCAGTTTGCGTGTCTCTCTTTTCACACCGTGGTCGCGTTGATTTTTCTCCGGGTCCTCCGGTTTTCCCCCTCTATATTTATAATCAACGTGCACATGATGAGCCACTTCGTTGAGCGCATAGCTCAGTGAGACTTATCTGGAAAATAAAAAAACGTAGTTTATAGTCATATAGTTCATGAACATGCGCGCTGTTCTATCGCCCAATGAACACACTCACTGACTGCGCGTGCGTCAATGGCAGTGCGTGTGCGTGAGGCTTTAAAAGGAACAGCATAATAGGCGACGTTTCAGGCAATGGACCTTCTTCGTAACACATAAATCAGGGCCATTTCCCCCAAACGGCCGCCCATTATATATATATTTACGGTATGTATATATATAAATGTTTCCACATCAAAGGCCACTACGCACGGCGCTGTCGCTGACGAATTCGTTGCGGTTGTTGAGGTTTGTTAAGCGTGCTTGTGCATCGCTGGGAACGCGACCGGAGCGGCACCACAACCACCAAAACAATGTGTTCTCTCGTACAAAGACAAAGATCCCCCGTGTAGCCTCAACAGACTGTCGGGGCAAGTGCTGCTCGCGAGTAGCGCCTTATGAAGGCCCGCACGGCACACGAGGGCGGTGGGTGGCCAGCAACACGCCCGGCCGCCTTTGTCTCCCGAGTGGCGATGTTTACTACACACCGCACCAGCTACTCGTTTTAGGCCGCACTCACAGGCGCGGTGTCTATCTACTCCACGCCGAAAGATACCCTAAAACTACCGCCGCGTCTTTGAACAGCCACGGGCCGGGCATTCTCGTTCGCAGAATGTCACGATCGCAACCTCTGCTTAGGCTAATGCTGCCATCTATAGGAAGATTCGGACTGCGGTATAAGCGGCAACCAGCCGCCCCCCCCTCGCCACCACCACCCTCCCCGACCCAAAATAACCCGTTGTCACTGCTGAACCGCGGGGTTCTCACAAAAGGATGTTTGGTGGTGGATGGTGGTGGTGGTGGTTTTGGAGGCAACTCGCATTGGGGAAGGAGCGGTGGCGCGGTGGTGAGCGCACCGCGTTGTGCTGAATGCGCTGAGCAGAGTTCGATCCCCCACCACGGCTAACGTCGATGGTGAGTGAGTTGAGCGATATCTGAACTGTTAGTCCTGCTATTCCATCACACCTCCCCCACGTCATCTTCAACGACGCGCATTGACCATCGTGGTGAAGTATGGTCAATAAAACCCCACGACTGACAGCGTGGGGAGGTCTTCATCCAGCAGTGTATTTGATAAAGGGCTGTAAGTTATTATTGTATTTATAATAATACGATATATGCGTCTCAATAGCGCGAGTCACGGTTGCATGTGTTGAATGTTTGAGGAATATCCCGCAAAACAGAGACAGCGTGTCCTGTCCATTGCTGGATGAGGGCATCGCCACGCAATGTGCACATCGTGTGGTGGGTTTGGGGTTGGGTGTTATTTGACCATACTTCCCCATGCTGGTCAATGCGGATTAGTAAAGGTGAGAGGGGGGGCGTAGACGTGAGAGACATCAACGCACGGCACAGCAGTGCGTGTTTATCCCCTGCTCTCGACTACTCACCACGTGGCCCCGCAGCCTATAACACCTGCTAAGCATGGTAGTCGCCCATCCAGACACTGTCCAGGCTATTTAAATTCCGCTTAGGTTCCGAGATATGGCGAAATTAGGCGCATCCTTCCAAATGATTTGATGTGGCCATTGGCAGCTTTGTAACAATAATAATAATAACAACAAAATAACAACTTGTGAAGAAGTTGTAGTTGTACAGATATCACACTTTGCTGTGTTACTATAACACGAATTTCTGTTCGGTGAAATATGTAATAGTGGCATATTTCGATGCTTTAATTCATGGCATTATTTACATTGTGTCTAAACAGAACGTTTATATCAACAGCTGATTGCACACTACACATTACATGGTAATTAAAACATGTACTTCATTAGGATGCATTCTGCCTCTTGAGAGTTAAATGATATATCCAAGCGCCATGTTAGCGAAACATTTATTTCTGTAACGGCGTACGCGATAGTGTTTTGCTAAGCGAAACAACAACAATGATCACTTAAAGGTATCTCAAAGAGTGCTTATGTGACATTTGCTTCCGTGGGCCGTTTTCCAACGTGGGGTGTGCTGCACTTACTTGGAAAGAGTTCCAAAATTTATACTTCGTCGCATATGATGGAACGACAACAAAGCACATTTGGAATACAGAAACAGAGTTTTATTATTTTAACACACAAAATTAGGAAGTTCGTAAATGTTCGATGGAATATCTTGAGACTCAAAAGCTACCAATACACATGGCATAACCAATCACCGTATTATAAGGATTGTAAGACATTCCAACGATTAAGATATATCCCCAATGTATGCCCCAGCGTCAATCAAGTTCTATACATCTTATCAAAGACAAAGATCCCCCGTACAGTCTTCAACATACAATTGGGGAAAGTGCTGCCGGTGAGCACCTATGAAGGCCGGCATGGCACAGGATGAAAGGGTGGGTGGCTAACACCACGCCCGGCCGCCTTTGTCTCGCCAGTGGTGATGTTTACACACCGCACCAAGTACTCATCTAAGGCTGAGTCACTGGTGTTGATGGCCGTCAGCGGTAATAGAACTAGAGTCGCCGGGTTCATACTGTAGTGCGCTAACAACTGCGCCACCGCTCCCCACACACGCGCACACGCGTATCGGATTATAAAACGCACACCACCTCAAGCTTTGCTTCAATGCACAGGAGGGATAAATCCGTCGCAATCCGGAGAACACTGCGAGTTACATTCACGACAATGGTAAATATAATACATTGTTAGTAGTCTGCCCATCGCCCTCTCTAAATCAGCTGCAGCCTCCCGTAAATCACGCGACTTCTGTGTGGCCACCCCGACTCTCAATGCCTCCCCTCTCATCTATATATCTCTCAACTTTCTATCTAAATCAGCTCAAGACTCTCGTAAATCACGTGGCTTCTGTGTGGACACCCCTACTCTCAATATCTCTCAACTTTCTATCTAAGTCAGCTCAAGCCTCCCGTAAATCACGTGACTTCTGTGTGGTCACCCCTACTCTCAATGCATCTCCCCTTCTCATCAATATATCTCCCAACTATCTATCTCAATCAGCTCAAGCCTCCCGTAAATCACGTGACTTCTGTGTGGTCACACCCACACTGAATGCCTCCCACTCTCCCCACTGCCGCCTGCTGTGGAAACAGACGCGGCTCCGTGTAGCAGCGTCGAGGCCCTGATGTGGCCTCTTCCTCCCGTCTCAAAATCTTTACCCCAATTTCTACATTCTTTCTATCAAAATTCCTTCTCTCTGTTTTCCCATTATTAATTATTTCTCTCTCTCTCTCTCTGTCTCTCTCGCTTCCCTTTCTCGTTCCTTGACTCCACTCTCCTTTCCCGTGGAGTACCACGGCTACAACAAGCTGCTCACCCAAACACTCACCTTGTCAATAGCCACAAGTACCACCACTAACATCTCATTCTTATTGCAATGGACTAATGGCCCGCGTTTAACGTTGGCGTCGTTTGTTCAGCGCCCTTGCAGTGGCCTGCCATGTCGCGGCGCTTCGAGTTCATTGCCGTTGCCATTATTAATAATATTACTATAATATTACTAATAATATTAGTAGTAGCATCGTCACCGTCAGTAGTTCGAGTGCAATTGATAAGGCGAGGGTAAAATAGGACAACGGCGTTTAGAGAATGCGAAGAGTCATCAGAGTGACGGCGATATGCAAGTCGCCCGAAAAGCACGAAATCGGGAAGCTAAATATATAATAATTAATAATATATAAACATATAGGTATTTATAAATATAAATAAATAAAGCCTGACTGTCTCTTGTCGCTAAACACAACAGGAGAATACGCGACGTCGCGGTTCCAGGACCCCGTCGCTGTTGTGTTTGGACAGGGGCCCTGACGGTCACGATGTATTTGAACACCGGGAGGTAGAGTGTGTCTGTGTGTCTGTGTGGGTGTGTGTGGATAAGTGTGTGAGTGTGTGTGAGTGTGGCTGTGTGTGTGTGTGTGGCTGTGTGTCTGTGTGGGTGTGTGGATGAGTGTGTGAGTGTGTGTGAGTGTGGCTGTGTGTCTGTGTGGGTGTGTGTGGATGAGTGTGTGAGTGTGTGTGAGTGTGGCTGTGTGTGTGTGTGTGGCTGTGTGTCTGTGTGAGTGTGGCTGTGTGTGTGTGTGGCTGTGTGTCTGTGTGAGTGAGTGTGAGTTGGGGGAGCGGTGGTGTAGCGGTTAGCGCGCTGCGCTATGAACCTGGCGACCCGGGTTCGATTCCCTGCTCACGGCCAACCCCAGTGGCGATTATCTGAACCGGTCCTGGGTCTCCCCTAGGTCGACTCAGCCTCAAATGAGTACCTGGCGCGGGGTGTAAACATCGCCACTGGGGAGACAAAGACGGCCGGGCGTGGTGTTGGCCACCCACCCCCTCGTGTGCCGTGCCGGCCTTTATAGGTGCTCGCTAACAGCACTTGCCCCAACAGTCTGTTTCAGGCTATACGGGGGAACTTTGTCTTTTGAGTGTGATGGTGGGGGGGGGGGTGTTTAGGGAGGGAGGAGGTGGGGATGGAGGGAAGAGGTGGAGAGGGGGGGAGGAGGTGGGGAGGGGGGAGGAGGTGGGGAGGAGGTGGGGAGGGGGGGAGGAGGTGGGGAGGTGGGGAGGGGGGGAGGAGGTGGGGAGGAGGTGGGGAGGGGGGGAGGAGGTGGGGAGGTAGGGAGGGGGGGAGGAGGTGGGGAGGAGGTGGGGAGGGGGGGAGGAGGAGGTGGGGAGGGGGGGAGGTGGGGAGGGGGGAGGAGGAGGTGGGGAGGGGGGGAGGAGGTGGGGAGGGGGGAGGAGGAGGTGGGGAGGGGGGGAGGAGGAGGTGGGGAGGAGGTGGGGAGGGGGGAATCGGTGGGATGGTTTGTGGAGAGACAGAGAAAGAGACAGAGAGAGAGAGAACAGAATCATTCTGAAAGAGCCGTAAAACCCAGACGGGAACGCCGTGCCATTTACCCACATCCCACATCATCACCCAGCCTAGCCCGGGTGTGTGTCTTCCAGATGGGCGGGGGTGGGTGGTTGGGGAAACAACAACAACAACAACCTCTAAGATTTTTTAAGATTGTTTTTTTTTTCCTCTCTGTTGGCACGCGTTTATAGAGAAGTACTCCATGACTTGGTGGCGCTTTTTGACAAAGCGATGTGAGAAAATAACAAGAGGGGGTTGGAGGTTATAATTCTTTGAGAGCGGCAGAGAGAAAGGATGAAGCCGTCTCCACCACTGACCCCCCCCCACCACCACCACCCCCCCCCCCCAAATACCGCCCGCACCAAAACAAAAATCTCTCGCGTCCCAAGCCGACTTAGACGCGCGCGCGTGTGCGTGTGTGCGTGCGTCGTGTGTGCGGATATTTGTGGGTCACTTGATTTGCTCGGACCGCGGGGCCCTCACAGGCGCAGATCAAAGTGAGGCACGGGCGCTTGCCCACTTTTGTATCTGGCCGGCGTCCACAAAGCTGTGGCAGCTGCCGCGAGGAGCCCCCAAACCCCCAACCCCCCCCCCAACCCCCCTCTTTTCCTCTTAAATATAAAAACAATTCTGGAAGAGAAACGCAGTGGAGCTGCAAACCCATCCGCATCCCGTAACCCTTCCCCCCCCACCCCCCCCCCCCCCCCAATAGTCCCAGCCACCTTCACTCAACCGTCGCAAGCACCCCCCCCATCGCTCACACACACACACAAAGTGGCGGCTGCATATGCAGCGGCTGCCAGTATAAGCATGTAATTATCAGGCTAGAAAACGTACAATCATTTCCGATGCGACGTAGTTAAAATCACTCAGTTAGGGCTTTAAAAAAAATCTCTCACTACCCCCCCCCCCCACGTCACACACCCACCCACCAGCACCCTACCCCCCTTTTCTTTTTATAGTCTTTGTAGAGAGTTAATTTTTATGCCATTTCTCTCTCTCTCTCCTCTACCCACCCCCCCCCACTCTCTCTCTCTCTCTCTCCCCATCGTGCTCCTCGCGAGCAATCTCAAACCTTCGTCGTTGCTCTCGAGAGGGAGAAAAAACGCCGCCACCGCACAATTTCTCTCGCCCTATCTTCCCGTCGCTGCCGTCGAAAAATGAAACAACAACAACAACAAACAAACAAACATCGCCGTTTTCTAATCGCCGATAACAAGATCCACGGCCGGTGCGTGCAGTCAACGCGATTTGGCAGCACCAGTCAACACGCACGCGCCCCAGAGCATCACCACGCCACACATGCACTCTGAAATGTTCACGACATTACAAAGTCTTGTGTGGTGGTGGTGGTGGGGGTGGGCGAGGAGGAAATATTATAGGGGGTGAGAGGGGTGGGGGGTACGGATGTGTGGGGGTGGGCGGTGCGGTGCGAAAGAAGTTCAACGTACGTACGGGCGTAGCGGTTAACGCGCCGCGCTACGAACGCAGCGCGTTAACGAGTTCGATTCCCGCTCACGGCCACCAACAGCGGTGAGATTATCTGAACGGGTCCTGCGCTTCCCCTTGGTCGACTCAGCCTCAATTGAGTATCCGGTGCGGTGGGTAAACATCGCCACTAGGGAGACAAAGGCGGCCGGGCGTGATCCTGGCCACATACACCCTCGTGTGCCGTGCCGGCCTTCATCGGTGCTACTCGCTAACAGCACTTGCCCCAACAGTCTGTTAAGGCTATACAGGGGGATCTTTGTCTTTGGGTGGGGTGCAGTGGTTAGCACACCGCGCTATAAACCCAGCCACCTGAGTTTGAACCTCAGCCCGGGCTCAAATCAGTGGGGGGTGCGATATTGAACCGATCTTGGGCCCTCCGTCAAGCCCAACGAATCCTCCAACTGTCCAGCTTGGTGAATCGGTGAGGTCTTAACCCAGCAGTGGACTAACAGAAAGCTGAGAGAAAAAAAAAAGAATGAATCGTGGAAAGAATGAACGAGGCAAGATTTGGAGCGCACTGACCACCACCTATGCACGCGATGTCCTTAAGAGTTGACAGCGGTGTTTCTTGAACGGAGAGTCGGCTACTTCAAACACGTGTAGATTGTTATTTTTACTGTAACAAAAAAATAAATCAGTAGCTTGACGAACGGCGGAAAGTAAAACCCGCAACGTTTCAGCTGACAGGCCTCCATCAGAGGCCTTTATTTGAGATTAAGTGGGATTATGCGATGCGAGCAAGGGGTGGGTGTGAGCTGAATGGGCTGGAAGGCACAGACCCCGGCGAACACAAACGGCAGGTCCTCACTTCCTATCCCCGTTCTACCGTTCCCTCTTTGCAAAAGCTTAATCCGCCTACAAAGAGAAATGTTCCAGGAGCGAGGTGAGAACGTGCGGTTTCACTCAAGGGATGGGGAACAACAACAACAACAACGAAAGAAAGACCCCATCCGCTTCTGTGCGTCACGGTGGCTAGGAGATGTTAACTAACTCGCTTGGTATACAGGAGCTCGTGGGTTCGATCGCGACCCTGACGCCTGCTGCTGTATATCTGAAGTTTGCAAGTGTCTCTCCCCCCCCCCCCCCCACCGGGGTCGCGTGGATTTCTCCAAGTTTTTTTTTTCCCATCCATACTTAGAGACTTGCATTTCAAATATTTGGCCGCCATAAATGTCCACGTGATAAGCCACTTGTGGCCAGGTCGTTTCGGAAAAAGAAGCCATAAAAATACATTTAGTTTAATGGTTTCGTTTTCTGATACCGGGTTATTACGAGCGCTGCGGCTGGGCAAGTTGATTTTTGGCGAAACATCGAACAAAGACGGTCACTGCATCGCGCGCTTTCAGATGCGCTTCTGCGGCCGTCTGGAACGCTCTTCCCTTCCGATATTAAGAGTCGACCGGAGCTGTGCTCTTTTAAATACTCTCGATTGAAAACTCATTTCTTTAGAACTCCCCTTTGTGTTCAGCTGATTGTGCTTCCCCCGCACCGCCGATGAGCACGGTTGGCTACGTACGGTGCGAAAGAAGCAGCAACGTACGTATCATCCATTCAGCGTTAGTGGTGGCACACAGAGGGGACGGTGACGGCGTGAGAGACGACGAATCGGATAACTCTTTTGAAACGCGGCGGAAAAGTCCCCGCCGTCTGCCATCGGCGGTGCTGGCAACGAGCGGCTCCATCCGCGTGAACATCAACGACGCAAATCGGAGCGTTTTTCAAAGCGCCAGCGCTCACCGACGTCCCGATTATTGCTCACGTAAAAAATGAAAAAGTGACGATGCTCGCACGTCGATCCTCCTCTCTCGCTCTCTCGCGGCGTCGTGCAATGGCAGGCGACCTTCACGGACCCACGGCGGTGGTCACGGCGGTGGTCACGGCTGGGCACACGAACACACGGCGGACGTAACCGCGGCGGTGACACATTAATTCGGTTAAAAAAAACACATTTTTATATATATAAAATATAAAAGCAACAACTGAAAAGGCGGAGAGAGGAGCGGGGCCAATGGTTATTATTATTATTGTTAAGATCCCGTGGGGGTCACCGTTGCTTTCCGGCAAAGATTTGGGCAATTTCCGGCGCTAATCTGGCATTGGGAGTGTGCGGGACACAAAGGGAGACACGGGAATCTGTAAGCGGGAGGGAGTGGCCGTTCTCTCTCTCTCTGTGCCTGGGGGACAGCGTCATTCAACCGGGCTGGTGTCTCTTTTATTCACAGGCACTGAGGCTCTGCTTGGGGTCTCTTTCCCTTTTCCCTCCCGCCTACCCCCCCACCACCACCACCACCCCTCTCTCTGTGCCACCTCCCACCCAACACCACCCACCCACTCTCTAACCGCCGTCCCACACACACACACAATCCACCCCCCCCCACACCCCACCCTCTATAGCAAAAGAAGACAAAAAAAAATATACAATAAAAAATATAAAATGAAATAAAGCCAAAGGTGTCGGAAGTGAGACCTTTGCAGGAGCCTGCGGGAGGCCGTGCAGTCTGGCCGGCCGAGTGGCCAGGAAGCGGATTAGAGCCCCGTCTATTCACTGGCGGTGGGGTTTGGTGCCTCGAATCGCAAGACCCTGGGCCATTGTAGACGTCTCTATGCACACCCAAGGCAGCCGCCGCCGCCACCAACAACCACCACCGCAACCACCGCTATTGTTGATAGCTGCATTGATATGTTTTTTTTTATGCTTCGTATTTTAAATATCGCTCCCGTTGTTCGTCCGTACGTACGTATGTTGAACTTCTTTCGCACCGTACGTAGCCAACCGTGCTAATCGGAAGTACGTGAGCTTGTGACAGTTTTTTTTTTTCACGATTAAGATTTTTCACTCTTTTAGCCGATGGACTTTTTTGTTTGTTTTGTTTTACGTTTCAGATGTCGCAGTCGGTGTCTGCTCTGAACGCGCCGTGCCTCGTGTATTCGCCTCGTGTCCCCAGACCTCCCCGGCAAAGAACATCATCGGGCTCAATCTATTTTCGATGTCATCAAAGGAGACTCGTGCTTAAACGTGTATTTTGTTTAACCATGCAAGTGAGAACTCAGGGGAGCAGGGTGCGGTCTCGTTTGCAAGATTGGCCCGGGGTCACAGAACACGACAAAGGCGATGGCATAAAATAAAGTACGGCAACCAAGCGAACAGATCACAGAGCAGAAACAGCCAAATAGAGAAATCAGAGCAGAAACAGCCAAATAGAGAAATCAGAGCAGAAACAGCGAAATATCCGCGCGCGATTAAACCACCTTCTCAAGCACAGCGAAGTGATTGACATTTTTAATTGCATATGTTTTTTACCAATTCAAATATTTCACCTGAAAAAAAAATGCATTGAAGATGGTTGGAACATCTCGTCTGAAACGATGTCCACCACAATGTCGGTTGATGCATGCAGAGCAAACACGAAGTGAGGGTTTCTGAGCCCCATCACCAATGACTGCACTAAACAACCACAGAGGAATGTTACTGAACTTGGCACATTCCAGCTCTGAGACTTAGAAATGCTGATTTAAAATGAGACGCACAACATCCTGGGGGCACACACAATCAATGTGTGCATAAATATAATTGAAAAATAGTTCTATAACGTAAACTAAAAACTATTTTTTTTTACCAGTTAAGGCCCACTTACTGAGCCACGAAACTTTTTGTTCAGATTTGACCTGGCTATCACAAATGAGAGCACAAAGAAGTGGCTTATCACGTGGACATTTATTATAGCAGCCAAATACTCTAAACGGTACATTGAGTCTAAATGTTGAGTGGATAGTCGGAGGACTAGGAGAAAAATCCACACGACCACAGAGAGAAGGACACGCCAACTCCAAATAGACAGCAGGCGTCAGGGTCGGGATCGAACCCGCGACCTCCTACATACCAGGCGAGGTAGTTAACATCTCGCCACCGTGGTAGAGAAGGGTCGGGATCGAACCCACGACCTCCTACATACCAGGCGAGATAGTTAACATCTCGCCACCGTGGTAGAGAAGGGCCGTTGCCCGAAACGTCACCTAACCTCCCCTTTTAGAACCGCCACGGCGTTATTCAAGAATGCGTTGAGTGATTTTCTTTCTCTCTTAACTGCAAGAACGAACACTGACCCAAGTCCGGCTTCAACAACGCTGAACCATACTCTTTGGTTCTTTCGGTAAAGTCACGTCTACCTACAACGTGACTTTACCGAAAGAACCAAAGAGTATGGATTCCTGCAGTCACGACAACTTCAAATCACAACGGTTAACCATTCCGTGGCGCCCCACGATGGACAGATGTCTTCTTTCGGGGGTTGGGGGGGGGGAGGGGTGTCCTCGACACTGGGTGATGCCGCACCGCTATCTGCAGAGTTTCCCCGAACGGACATCTCTTCGTCTCGCCGATCGATAGGCGCACGCGTGTTGGAACGCAAAGTGCGCGTGCCACGCGTGTTCCTGTGTACAGCCAAGCACACCGCGAGCGGAATCCAATCTCGGTCTCAACTTGTAAAGTATAATAAATAATATGACTGTGCTTCGGCACATCAAGCCGACTGGCTGTCCAGAACAATAATAGTGTCCAGCGGCGCCCCCCCCCCCATTCCCCTTTTTTTAAAGCAAAGAAAACCTCGGACCGGTTTCGACCTTCTGGGTCTCACCAGCAGTCAGACTGGTTAAGCAAATACTGCTCTGGGCTCGAGATGAAGACGTCATCCTGGTCAGAGACGCAGCTGCGACCACCACCGCCGCCACCACCACCACCGCCGCCACCACCGCCACTCGCAACCAATGCGTTCCACACTCCACCGGGACCCACAGCTGCTGCTGCTGCTCAGTCCGAGACAACGCTGCGACCTACAAGAAATGCTCCCCCCCCCCACCCCACCAACCCACCCAGACAGTCTCCTCGCCATCTGCTCTGAGGTCTTTCCCCATCGGTCGGCGGGCTCGTGAAGACCGAGAGGGTCACCAAAATACTAATGGCAAGGGCCCTCCGCCTCAGCGACGGGGCCACGTTGAAGGAAACAAACACAAAAAGCGATATTGTCATCGCGGCTCTCCTAACAGACTGGCGTACCGACTTATTGAGCGCTGCTTTCTTCCGGGGGGAATCCTATCTTTAACATACTGGCTCGCAAAAATTAAACCCCGCAAAGACAAAGATCCCTTTCTGGCAATATAACAGGTGTTAAGACGTTAAAGCACCTAACAGAATCCCTCGATTTCCCTGGCGTGGACCAATCGGTTTCAAAGACAACGCGTTTATGATCGGAGCATGTTTGTTTTTTTTTTGCGTTTGTTTGCATGTTCACCACAAGTACGTGCGGTTCATGCAGACGTGATTCCATGAAAAATGATGCCGTTTGGTGTTTTAACATCTTAACACACCTGTTTTAGCATCTTAACACACCTGTTTTAGCATCTTAACACACCTGTTTTATCATCTTAACACACCTGTTTTATTTCCAGAAAGGGTAAAAACCGACTGCTATAAAGATCCCCGCGTACAGGTTTCAACAGACTGTTGGGGCAAGTGCTGTCAGCGAGTAGCAGCCGATGAAGGCCATCAAGGCACAGCGGCGAGGTGGCGCGCGGCCAGCACCACGCCCGGCCGCCTTTGTCCCCCAAATGCTGATGTCTGCATAATGCGCCAGGTACTTACTTTAAGGCCGAGTTGACCTAGGAGCGGCACAGGACCGGATCAGATTCTCGTCAGTGTGGGGGAACGAGCGGGAATCGGACACGGGTGAACGGGTTCGTGGCGCAGTGCGCTAACCACTACACCACTGCTCCCCGCCCTATCGTACGCACACACGCGCCTTGCATCACATGGACACACACACACAGACACACATATAACGGTGGACCGATTTAACGGTGGATTTTGTGGAGTCGTGCGAAATGTGGATGCTAGGGATGAGTTTTTTAAGGACAATAACGGATCTTTGTTGGATTGTTTGACAGTGTGCGTGATGTAATCGATGTATAAATTGTGCATGAAGCAAACTTGCACTGCCCACGCATTTGCACGGGATGTAACGTGATTCGCAAGCGATGTCTTGCTATTCGTTTCCCCAATGGCACTCGCTTGCGCACTTTTAATCGACAACATCAACGATTCGAAGGAGATATCATCAACATAATGCACCCGAAACGTGTGTCCAGTGTCAATAAAGTTATACAAACCTGGTCACACACACACCGGATTATAAGACGCACCCCCCAAAAGTTGGCTTTTAAATACGGGGTGGGGAGGGTTGGATTAAATCATAATCCGCAGAATACGGTACGGGTGCTCCTCGTTTAAGGTGGTAGATGCATTCTTGAAAAGTGTCGCGTTAAGTGGAAAAATGCGTTAAGCCAAAACCTTTTCCCCAACGGCGGGACACGGTGTCCCACTACGATATACAACGCACAACGCAAGTGAGGTGGCCGGACAAATAACTGAGGGTACGCTGGCACGTTGATGTCATGTTCCGCGCACCGTATCACTGCACCGCTCAGCCGTGCAGCTCAAGAAAGTAGTTAGTCGACTATGGCTCAGAAGCCGCGTTATAACGGTGCGGGTTGTCGCGTTATAACGGTTGCGGGTTTCTGAGTTATAACGGTGCGGGTTGTCGCGTTATGACGGTGCGGGTTTTGCGTTATAACGGTGCGGGTTTCTGAGTTATAACGGTGCGGGTTGTCGCGTTATAACGGTTGCGGGTTTCTGAGTTATAACGGTGCGGGTTGTCGCGTTATGACGGTGCGGGTTTTGCGTTATAACGGTGCGGGTTTCTGAGTTATAACGGTGCGGGTTTTGCGTTATAACGGTTGCGGGTTTCTGCGTTATAACGGTGCGGATTGTCGAGTTATGACGGTGCGGGTTTTCGCGTTATAACGGTGCGGGTTTCCGCGTTATAACGGTGCGGGTTTCCGCGTTATAACGGTGCGGGTTTCAGCGTTATAACGGTGCGGGTTTCCGCGTTATAACGGTGCGGGTTGTCGAGTTATAACGGCGTGAACCCCGTCGCGTTAAGCGAGGCGTCACCGTTAATTCGTTTGTAGCAGCCACGCCCCCTCCCTCCCCGCCTCGCCCCACCCCCACCACCTACCCCCCCCCTTCCTCCCCCCCAAACCCCCCGTGCTCTATCGTTGGGCACCGGGAGACGTCTCGGCTTGAGACACTCAATGTTGTTCTGAAAACTCCGCTGGGTCCCCCCCCTGTCCGGGACAGCGCGTTTGTTTTGGCAGCTCGTTCAATTGCACTTAAGGAACCGTCGCCGGTGATTGCATGTTTCACATCGGCGGGCACGTTGAGACGAATATTAGCAAACAATTAATTAGAGTTTGCGTATGCGTGCGTGTGTGTGGTGTTTTTTTTTTTACACGGCCCAATTTGCATGCGGCATACTTAATTATTCATTTATTGACTTATGTAATTGTAATCACTCCTGCGGTAATTGTTTTCTTGGTAATGCATCTTCATTACGAAGCTTGTGTCGGCAACAATGAATTGCGAAGTAGTTGGACGAGGGTTGGGGGGGGGGAGTGTACACTTAATCAGCGTCTTGATCGAGCTTTTTTTGTGTGAATTATAATTGACGGAATTTAAAAGAAACCGCAAACGTGTCGAGTTTGTTTTTGGTTGTCTGTTCCTCCAAACGCCAACCCAGCAACATCACCGTCACGATTTGCTTGCCCATAAGAAACGAACGGACAGCACAGCCAGTGTGTCTGCTACACAGCACACGCGGGAGGGTGTGGAAGGAGCAAACACCACGCCCGGCCGCCTAAGTCTCCCTAGTGGAGCACTCATTTGAAGTCGAGTCGAACTTAGGGGGGAGGCACAGGACCGGACCAAATGAATATTCGCTGAAAGCGCGCTGCGCCAACCACTGCCCCACCGCTCCCCTCCCACGTGGAGAACACGTGCACGGGAACACGCGCGCGCGCGCACACAGGCGCGGGCACGTGCGTCTGTGCGTGTGTGCGCGTCTGTGTGCGCGTCTGTGTGTGCGTCTGTCTGTGTGCGTGTGCGCGTCTGTGTGTGCGCGTGTGTGCGCCTGCGTCAATTAAGAAGATCAAGAAAGGGCATCGCACAGATGCGGCCCCCTAAGGTGGAGTCCAAGAAACCGGAGAAGGTTGATGTCTCCATTTAAAACAACTCCGTTGTCTGTGTGCCGCCCGACCGCCTGGGTGGGTGGTTGTGTGGGTGACTGGGTGGGTGGTTGGGTGGGTAGGTGGGTGGTTGAGTGGGTGGGTGCGAAGCAGAGCTGCTTGTCGATCAGCATCCTATTACTTTGAAGTGGCAGTCTCGAAGTGTGATTATTACACTAAGCCCAAGAATGTAATTTAAACCACCGTCTATTTTTAACGGTAAATGGCAGTCGGAATTGTTAACTGTTGTTAAAGCCGACTTTGGGCAGTGTTCATTTTTAGCAGTTGATAGAGAAAGACAAAAAAACAAACTCAACATATTCTTGACTAACACTCTGACGGCCGAAAAATAAAATGAAAACAAAATCTGGAATAGCTGACGTTTCGGGCAACGGACCTAATTTACAGTACAAAGAGACGTCAGAGAGGTACAATCTCTAATTGGCTGTGTCGGGTGGTGGCGGGTTAACGACACATTTAAATGTACGCGATCTAACCCACAAAAGAAACCACTTTACGGATAAAATTGTAATATTGGTCGCGAAAGCCTTGACACTAATCGGTGGTGTACGTGCAGTATATTTGTGTGAAACAACGATCTAGATGAAGGAAAGTGGACGTGATAACGGCAATTTTGTAAGCACTGATTTTGAAAGTTCGCCCGTGAGGTGGATGCATCTTTTTGTTCGCCTCCGGGCACGCAACTTACAAAACAAACTGGGACTCGCAAATTTCGCGGAATTACGGGGACAGCTAACAGCGTCTCAAGGGGATAGGGCGATCCTGGGAAAACCGGGACAGTTGGCAACCCTAGGCGAACAGGGTTGATGATGATGATGCTGCTTTACCTAATAATAATTATAATTTCATTTTATAGAGCGTCATTCATGCAAGCGCATCCCACAACGCTGCACATCAAATCAGCCAGTCGCTTACACCGTTAAAACAAAAACAAAACTGTGAAAGCGGTAACCTCACTGCGTCTTGTGACTCTTTTTCAAGAGGGTCCTGCCGAGCTTTAGAAGTAGGGGGTTGGTGGTGGGGGTGGTTGCTATGAATGAGTCATTTGTGGTAATGACTCCGGCACGCAGTGGCCTCTACAAGCGGCAGACTGCGCGTCTGTGGTTTCTTTTTTTTTTGCCTAGACGCGCCGCAGGAATAACCAGGGCGGGCCGCTTGCGTTCGAACCGTGAACGTTTGCAACACGCGGGCGAACGCGCGCGCGGCGCTGTTGAATTCGTTGCACGTTTAAGTTTTACTGCGCGTGTCTCCTCTGGAGGTGTCATCCCTGGGCCTGGCGATTGATTATAAGTGATCACAGCTGCCGGTGCTCCTACTGCTGCTGCTGCTGCTTTCACATTCCGTTCCACGAGCACACAGACAAAGATCCCCCGTGTAGCCTTAACAAACTGTCGGGGCAAGTGCTGCTAGCGAGCGCCTATAGGTGACCACACAGACACAAACACACACACACACGTGTAAGCACACAAAGATACGCAAAGATACGCAAAGATAAAGACCCCCCCCCCCTATAGCCTTAACTTTTGGGGAAAGTGCTTTTACCGGGAACCTATGAAGACCGACGCGGTGGGTGGCCAGCACCACGCCCGGCCGCCTTTGTCTCCCCAGTGACGATGTTCACTCATCGTACCAGGTACTCATTTGAGGCTGAGTCGACCTAGGGCAAACCCAGGACCGGTTCAAATATTCGCCAATGTTATTGTTCTTGAGCGGGGATCGAACCTGGTTCACTGGTTCGTTGTGCAGCGCGCTAACCGCTACACTACCGCTTCCCATACATATAGACACACACGCAGACGCACACATATAGTCCATGCACTACAAAAATCCGTGCGCCATTACAAACACACTCGCAGGTATAGACATCACGACACAGCCACGCGGGAAGCAGCTGTTGTACTTCAGCATCGGCGTATCGGTTTGTTTTTGTTACGCGTGCGTGTGCACCACGAGATGAGAGGTGACACGTTTCCATCATCGAGCAAGATGATGAGAACCTCGATAAGGCGGTAGGGAAGAAGCCGAAGGGGAAGTGATGTGACCTGCAGTGTGGTGAGTGGGTGGGTGAGTGGGTGTGTGAGCGAGTGGGTGAGTGAGCGAGTGAGTGAGTAGGTGTGTGGGCGAGTGGGTGAGTGGGTGAGTGGGTGTGTGAGCGAGTGGGTGAGTGAGCGAGTGGGTGAGTGAGCGAGTGAGTGAGTGGGTGAGTGAGCGAGTGGGTGAGTGGGTGTGTGAGCGAGTGGGTGAGTGGGTGTGTGGGCGAGTGGGCGTGTGAGCGAGTGAGTGAGTAGGTGAGTGGGTGTGTGAGCGAGTGGGTGAGTGAGCGAGTGGGTGAGTGAGCGAGTGAACGAGTGGGTGAGTGGGTGTGTGGGCGAGTGGGTGAGTGGGTGTGTGAGCGAGTGGGTGAGTGGGCGTGTGAGCGAGTGGGTGAGTGGGTGTGTGAGCGAGTGGGTGAGTGGGTGTGTGAGCGAGTAGGTGAGTGGGTGTGTAAGCGAGTGGGCGAGTAGATATGTGAGCGTGTGGGTGTGTGAGCAAGTGGGTGTGTGAGCAAGTGGGTGAGTGGGTGTTTGAGCGAGTGAGTTAGTGGATGTGTGAGCGAGTG
Source organism: Petromyzon marinus (assembly GCF_048934315.1). Lineage (NCBI taxonomy): Eukaryota > Metazoa > Chordata > Hyperoartia > Petromyzontiformes > Petromyzontidae > Petromyzon > Petromyzon marinus. Next base: position 7,024,464 of record NC_133713.1, on the reverse strand, counting down.
GGTGAGTGGGTTTCTAAGCGAGTGGGCGAGTGGATGTGTAAGAGAGTGAGTGAGTGGATGTGTGATCGAGTGGGTGAGTGCGGATGTAAGCGCGTGGGTGAGTGGATGTGTGAGCGAGTGGGTGAGTGGGTGTGTGAGCGAGTGGGTGTGTAAGCGAGTGGGTGAGTGGGTGTGTAAGCGAGTGGGTGAGTGGGTGAGCAAGTGAGTGAGTGGGTGTGTAAGAGAGTGGGTGTGTAAGCGAGTGGGTGTGTGAGCGAGTGGGTGAGTGAGTGGGTGTGTGAGCGAGTGGGTGTGTAAGCGAGTGAGTGAGTGGGTGTGTAAGCGAGTGCGTGAGTGGGTGTGTGAGCGAGTGGGTGAGTGGGCGTGTAAGCGAGTGGGTGAGTGGGTGTGTAAGCGAGTGAGGTTGATTCTGAATGTGGAGGAAAAACCCGGAGGACCCGGAGAAAAATCCTCACGACCACGGGGAGAGATATATATACAGCAGCAAGCGCCAGAATCAGGATCGAACCCACGAACTTCCTGTATACCAGGCGAGGTAGTTAACATCTCATAGCCACCGCGGCCTGTAGTGTATGGAGTGGTGCACATGTATTATGACCCCCAATTCTCAAAAACGTAATATTTGTTAAGTAAGGTTTATTTAAAACAGAAATGAATATTCAAAGGGTGGGGAAAAAAAAAACATGTAAGGGGTAAATTAACTGGGGGTTACGACATGTGCACCACCCCTGGAGGTGGTTGCACACTGTGGATGAGACGAAACCAGTCAGTGGTAGACCGAGTTCTCAACACGGGAGGAGAAATCCACGCGTGAAGATCACGGAAACAGTCACCGTGGTGGGTAGCGATGGAAGAGTGATACGGGGGAGGAGGGAGTGGGTGGGGGGGTGGAGAGGGCGACTGCCTGCCAGTCGGTAAAGCGCAGTGACCGGAAGAGGTGCTGCGTGCTGGACCAAGCCGCACCGACCACCGCTTTCGCTCCCGAAATCCTAGCGAGTTGCGAGAGACGAAGAAGCTGGGACACCGGGGCGCGCCCACTTCGAGACGCGTGGCGGCAATGGGCGGATGAATGGACGAGTGAAGGGGGGCGGAGAGCAACGGGAACAGTGCCCTCCCACCCCTCACCCACCGCGTGCGCCTCTTAAGAGGAAAAGCAAAACGCGAGTGTCGAGGTCTTGCTAAACGACAACTAAACGATTTTATTTAACCACGTACGGAGGCTCTTATTACACGCTTTCTATTCACTCACTCTGTTGTTGTATCCTCAAATCTTGTAACTCAATGTTAACCCACTTCCCAATGTGGTATCGACTACAAACTTGGTATACTTATGTCATACTGATGACAATACTATATTCTGTCATTAAACATAAAAAAATATATTTTTATCATTTTTTTTACGTTGTGTTTCGGCTTGGGTCTAATTGTCCACGCTCAACTGACGTTGGCTGTAAATGACCACGGTTCCTTACGTTGTGGCAAGCTTCGGGGCCACTTCCTGGAGTCGTGGAGTTCTGCCATTTACTAGTACGGTACATTTCATTAAAGCGTGTTTAAAAAAAAAAGTATTTTAAAATATAAATTATTTCAGAAGCGACCTGGCTTTCACAAACGATGGCTCGGCGAATTGGCCAATCGTCGTGTGGAAATGTTATCGCAGCCAAATGCTCTGAGCACGTGATGTCGATTTCATATGTGGAGGGGGAAAACCGGAGGTACCCACGGTGAGATAGACGATACGCAAACTCCAAATATACAGCAGCAGGCGTCAGGGTCAGGATCGAACCCACAACCTCCTGTATACCAGGCGAGGTAGTTAACATCTCGCCACCGTGGTGACAACAGTGACAAGCGTTCAGTCGTTTCGCATATCACTTATGGACTCGATTTTAATTCGATCGCATCTCGGTTGTCTCGAGATTTGACTCCGTCAGTAATGTAATCACGTACAAGGGATTAAGCTGCCTTCAGCCAACAAATGAATCGATTGACGGTAGCCCGGGTCACCGCAAAATATTGGTGGGCCGGTTATAGTTTGACATCTCCCTTCTTCATAGGTCTTCTGGTTTCGGAGTTATGGAGGTTTTGGCACCCCCGGGTCACGATGGTGACCCGGGTCACCGCCAATCGATTCAAATGTAGATGTATGGTGGCAACGTCCCAACACATAGCAAACGGCCCTTTAAAACTAGCGTTTGTGTGGGTGTGTAAGTGGCTGATGAAATATGTAAAGCTTGCACCGTCGGATAGTGTTTAATTGACAGCGATGAACAGCCACTCGCTGTCGACGTCCGCAGCGTTTACCTGCTCAAGCACTCACGTTGATTTAGTTCAGCGGTTCTTAACCTTCACTGCACAGCTTAGCACCCCATTGGTTCTCAATCGCTAAAAACATGAAAATGTTTTGATGAAACAATGTAGTTGTACTTACGTGCCCTTTCGATGATTTACCTTCTAAAAAGGTCTGGCCGCGTATCGCACCTCCAAGGGGTGCGTGCACCCCAGGATAATGAGAACCACTGGTTTCGTTTAATTCAGGGGCGATAACTCACGAGTACTGCCCGTGAACTAACTCAGACACAATCTGACCAACCCGTGAACTAACTCAGACACAATCTGACCAGCCCGTGAACTAGCTGAGACACAATCTGACCAGCCCGTAAACTAGCTGAGACACAATCGGACTCGCCCGTGAACTAACTCAGACACAATCTGACCAGCCCGTGAACTCACGGAGACACAATCTGACCAGCCCGTGAACTAACTCAAACACAATCTGACCAGCCCGTGAACTAGCTGAGACAAAATCGGACTCGCCCGTGAACTAACTCAGACACAATCTGACCAGCCCGTGGATTAGCTGAGACACAATCCGACCCAGCCGTGAACTAACTGAACTAACTGAGACCCAATCTGACCAGCCCGTGAACTAGCTGAGACACAATCAGACCTACCCGTGAACTAATGGAGTCACAATCCGAACCACCCATGAACTAACTGAGACATAATCCAACCTTCTCGTGAACTAACAGAAGCACAATACGACCCGCCCGTGAACTGAGATATAACCCGACCCACTCGTGAACTAACTGAGACACAATCTGACTCACCCGTGAACTAACTGAGACATAATCTGACCCGTTCGTGAATTGACTGAGATACAAGCCGACGCTCCCGTGAACTAACAGAGGCACAATTCTACCTGCCCGTGAACTAACTGAGACACAATCTGACCCTCCTGTGAACTAACAGAGGCATAATCCGACCCGCCCTTGAATTAACTGAGACCACAAGCCAATCCTCCCATGAACTAACGGAGACACAATCCTACCTGCCCGTGAACTAACGGAGGCACAATCTGCCCTGCTCGTGAACTAACAGAAGTACAATCCGACTCTCCCGTGAACTAACGGAGAAACAATGCGACCCGCCCTTGAATTAACTGAGACACAAGCCGACCCTCCCGTGATCTAATGCGGAGACACAATCCCACCCGCCTGTGAACTGAGACACAATCCAACCTGCCCGTGAACGAATGTAGACACAATCCGACCCTCTCGTGAATGAATGGAAACACAATCCGACTTTCCCATTAACTCATGGAGACACAATCCGACCCGCCCGTAAACTAACAGGGACGTAAGACAATCGTCCACTCGACTGATGGCATCATGGTGTGGCCCACGGTGTTCCTACTGAAACGATTCATGAACTGAAGTTCCAAAAACTCAGCCAAAATATCTGATCGAGAAAAAAATGTAATGGCGGAGGGGGGGGGGGGCGGAGATGGTGGGGGGCTTCACCCCCCCCCCCCGTACAATATCAAAATTAACCAACTTGCTGTACTGCCAGCACACACCGGCATTCTAGGAGGTCCACGGAGTTCGGGGAGGGAGGAAAATGTCACGGCATTTGCGCGGTGATCCACCAACCCCCTCGCTGCTGCCTCCACAGCGCTGGGATACCGGCAGCCCCACGTGCAGCGGCACAGCCACCAGCGACCGTTTCCACTTCCCGAATGAAGGGGGGCATCGCGCTGTGCAAATTGCCAGCCAGGTGACACACAGATGGGACGTGAGTATCAGTATCCAGAGTTAAATTTCCACGCGAGATGAGACCCAGGGCCACGTGCGCACGAGCAGCGAGACCCCCCCGGCGCTTAACGCTAACGCCGCTAACGCCCCTTAACGTCCCAGAGGTTAATTTCGCAGTTTTGCGGGTTTTAGCCCAGATTTATCTGCGTTTCCATCGCCCCTGGAAAGTTAGTTTCGCACGCCCGCACCTGCTGTGCCGCGCAAAGTGGGCCAACGCGAGGCGTTCTGGGGAGGATTTAGATCCGCGGTGCGTCGGGAGGTTACGGAAGGGCATGGGGGGGGGTTGGAGCGCTTGTGTGTGAAGCTGGTCGGGGGGTAAGTTCGTTCTCCGAGTCTGTTGTCAATTATAGATTTGACGGCGTCGCTCTCTCTCTCTCGCCCCTGGTAGCTCGGTCTGGCGCCCTCTTCCTCTTCCTCCTCCTCCGCTAAACGAGGGCCCTAAAAGTCGAGCTGGCGCTCAGGAGGAGGTGGGGTTGGCGCTGGCATCATCGAATGTGTCCCTGTGACCCAGCCGAGTTCAGGCTGCTTAGCGGTAAATCACCGTCATCCCACCCACCCAGCCACCCCCAAAACGACAAAGGTCGCCCGGTATAGCCGTAGCAGTTTGTTGGGGAAATTCGTTCATTCATCACGCATAGTCAGCGAAGGACCACTGCGCCAGGCCGTGTGACCTCTTGCGTTCGCACAACTTGCACTTTGGTTGCCATCCACCGGTGGCTCGAGTTATTTGTTTGATCCCACGTATCACGGGGGGGGGGGGAGGGGGGGTGGCGGGGGGGTGTGAAGCAACCACGTGAGCGGCGCCATGCCTTTGAGGGTCGCAGACTTCACTTCGAACATCGACCACGATTTGCTGCCGGAGTTTGCGCATCTAGAGCGGGAGCGACGCTGTCCACAGAGCGACAGTCCTCGAACTAAAGTGCTGTTAGTGAGGCCCGGCACGGCGCACGAGGGGGTGGGTGGCCAGCTCCGCGCCCGACCCGCATTCGTCTCCCTCGTGACGATGTTTACGCACCGCACCAAGGTACTCATTTGAGGCTGAGTCGACCTAGGCGAGGCCCAGAAGCGGTTCAAATAATCGTAACTGGTGGTGGCCATGAGCGGGGATCGAACTCAGGTGGCCGGGTGCGTAGCGCAGTGCGCAGACCGCTACTCTACCGCTCCGTAGCACACAAACAAAGCCAAAGATTCCCCATATAGATTGTTAGGCAAGTGCTGTTAGCGAGCACCTATTAAGGCCGGCGCGGCACACGACGGGGTGGGTGGTCAACACCACGCCCGTCCGCCTTTGTCTCCCCATTGGTGATGTTTACTACACATCGCAGCAGGTACTCAGTTTAGGCTGAGTCGACCTAGTAAGAGGGCCAGAACCGGTTCAGATAATCGTCACTGGTGTTGGCCGCCACCTTCCACCTCCACATCTGAGAGGAGGAATAGCCGGGCGCCGCCCAAAGAGACGCTGGTGCCCGTGCAAGTGGCTCAGCAAGACGCCGCACCAAATGATGCAAACCCTTCAATTGCGCGCTGGAAAATAAAGGAGGACGACGAGGAGCAGAGGCCCTGGCTTTCACCTCTATGAGCCGACAGAGTTTCGAAAAGACGAACGCACCGAGAGCCACAAACGCCTCCCGCGACTCAGCTCGTGAAGAGTGACCACGTGGAGCTCGTTTGGTTGACCCGCCGCATGATGAATGCGAACTGAGTCGCATTAAACCGCGAAGCAGCCACCATGATGATGATCGCTTCGAGTTTGCGGCGCCGGATCTCACTGTGTTTTCTTTTGTTTGTTAAATTTGCGTCGAGCTGGAGTCGCCCGTGAGAGATTGACGCAGGCTCCTTACTCGCAGGATCCGCAGTGGTGTGCCAGAGTTGATTCACGACAACCTGACTCTCATACATGACAACCTGACTCTCATACATGACAACCTGACTCTCATGCATGACAACCTGACTCTCATTCATGACAATCTGACTCTCATACACGACAACCTGACTCTCATACATGACAACCTGACTCTCATACATGACAACCTGACTCTCATACATGACAACCTGACTCGCATGCATGACAACCTGACTCTCATGCATGACAACCTGACTCTCATGCATGACAACCTGACTCTCATACATGACAACCTGACTCTCATACATGACAACCTGACTCTCATGCATGACAATCTGACTCTCATGCATGACAACCTGACTCTCATGCATGACAACCTGACTCTCATGCATGACAACATGACTCTCATACATGACAACCTGACTCTCATACATCACAGCCGACTCTCACGCATGACAACCTGACTCTCATACATGACAATCTGACTCTCACACATGACAACCTGACTCTCATACATGACAACCTGACTCTCACACATGACAACCTGACTCTCATACATGACAACCTGACTCTCATTCATGACAATCTGACTCTCACAAGTGACAACCTGACTCTCATGTATGAGAACCTGACTCTCATGTATGAGAACCTGACTCTCATACATGACAACTTGACTCTCATACATGACAATCTGACTCTCATGTATGACAACCTGACTCTCATACATGACAACCTGACTCTCATACATGACAACTTGACTCTCATACATGACAACCTGACTCTCATACATGACAACCTGACTCTCAAACATGACAACCTGACTCTCATACATGACAATCTGACTCTCATACATGACAACCTGACTCTCATGTATGACAACCTGACTCTCATACATGACAACCTGACTCTCATGTATGACAACCTGACTCTCATACATGACAACCTGACTCTCATGTATGACAACCTGACTCTCATACATGACAACCTGACTCTCACACATGACAATCTGACTCTCATACATGACAACCTGACTCTCATACATGACAACCTGACTCTCATACATGACAATCTGACTCTCATACATGACAACCTGACTCTCATTCATGACAACCTGACTCTCATACATGACAACCTGACTCTCACACGTGACAACCTGACTCTCATACATGACAATCTGACTCTCACGCATGACAACCTGACTCTCACGCATGACAACCTGACTCTCATACATGACAACCTGACTCTCATTCATGACAATCTGACTCTCATACATGACAACCTGACTCTCATGTATGACAACCTGACTCTCATGTATGACAACCTGACTCTCATACATGACAACCTGACTCTCATGTATGACAACCTGACTCTCATACATGACAACCTGACTCTCATGTATGACAACCTGACTCTCATGTATGACAACCTGACTCTCATACATGACAACCTGACTCTCATGTATGACAACCTGACTCTCATACATGACAACCTGACTCTCACGCATGACAACCTGACTCTCATACATGACAACCTGACTTTCATACATGACAACATGACTCTCATGCATGACAATATGACTCTCATACATGACAACCTGACTCTCATGTATGACAACCTGACTCTCATATATGACAACCTGCCTCTCATTCATGACAACCTGACTCTCATACATGACAATCTGACTCTCATACATGACAATCTGACTCTCATACATGACAACCTGACTCTCATGTATGACAACCTGACTCTCATACATGACAACCTGACTCTCATACATGACAACCTGACTCTCATGTATGACAACCTGACTCTCATACATGACAACCTGACTCTCATGCATGACAACCTGACTCTCATACATGACAACCTGACTCTCATACATGACAACCTGACTCTCATGTATGACAACCTGACTCTCATGCATGACAACCTGACTCTCATACATGACAATCTGACTCTCATGTATGACAACCTGACTCTCATACATGACAATCTGACTCTCATATATGACAACCTGACTCTCATACATGACAACCTGACTCTCATACATGACAACCTGACTCTCATACATGACAACCTGACTCTCACACATGACAAGCTGACTCTCATACATGACAACCTGACTCTCATACATGACAATCTGACTCTCATATATGACAACCTGACTCTCATACATGACAACCTGACTCTCATGTATGACAACCTGACTCTCATGTATGACAACCTGACTCTCATACATGACAACCTGACTCTCATGTATGACAACCTGACTCTCATACATGACAACCTGACTCTCACGCATGACAACCTGACTCTCATACATGACAACCTGACTTTCATACATGACAACATGACTCTCATGCATGACAATATGACTCTCATACATGACAACCTGACTCTCATGTATGACAACCTGACTCTCATATATGACAACCTGCCTCTCATTCATGACAACCTGACTCTCATACATGACAATCTGACTCTCATACATGACAATCTGACTCTCATACATGACAACCTGACTCTCATGTATGACAACCTGACTCTCATACATGACAACCTGACTCTCATACATGACAACCTGACTCTCATGTATGACAACCTGACTCTCATACATGACAACCTGACTCTCATGCATGACAACCTGACTCTCATACATGACAACCTGACTCTCATACATGACAACCTGACTCTCATGTATGACAACCTGACTCTCATGCATGACAACCTGACTCTCATACATGACAATCTGACTCTCATGTATGACAACCTGACTCTCATACATGACAATCTGACTCTCATATATGACAACCTGACTCTCATACATGACAACCTGACTCTCATACATGACAACCTGACTCTCATACATGACAACCTGACTCTCACACATGACAAGCTGACTCTCATACATGACAACCTGACTCTCATACATGACAATCTGACTCTCATATATGACAACCTGACTCTCATACATGACAACCTGACTCTCACACATGACAACATGACTCATACATGACAACCTGACTCTCACACATGACAAGCTGACTCTCATACATGACAACCTGACTCTCATACATGACAACCTGACTCTCATGCATCATAACCTGACTCTCATTCGCAATAGTTTTTTTGTGGTTGGGGGAGGGATTAGGTCGCCGTGTAACAATGTGTAACAATGTGTGGCAATGTGTAACAATGTGTAACAATGGGTAACAATGGGTAACAATGTGTAACAATGTGTGGCAATGTGTGACAATGTGTAACAATGGGTAACAATGTGTGACAATGTGTGACAATGTGTGGCAATGTGTGACAATGTGTGACAATGTGTGACCATGTGTAACAATGTGTGACAATGTGTGACAATGTGTGACAAAGTGTAACAATGTGTGACAATGTGTAACAATGTGTGACAATGCGTGACAATGTGTGACAATGTGTGGCAATGTGTGGCAATGTGTAACAATGTGTAACAATGTTTGGCAATGTGTAACAATGTGTGACAATGTGTAACAATGTGTGATAATGTGTAACAATGTGTAACAATGTGTGCAAATGTGTGACAATATGTGACAATGTATAACAATGTGTGACAATGTGTAACAATGTGTGACAATGTGTGACAATGTGTAACAATATGTGACAATGTGTAACAATGTGTGACAATGTGTAACAACGTGTAACAATGTGTAACAACGTGTAACAATGTGTGACAATGTGTAGCAATGTGTGACAATGTGTAACAATGTGTGACAATGTGTAACAATGTGTGACAATGTGTGATAATGTGTGACAATGTGTAACAATGTGTGACAATGTGTGACAATGTGTAACAATGTGTGACAATGTGTAACAATGTGTGGCAATGTGTAACAATGTGTGACAATGTGTAACAATGTGTAACAATGTGTGACAATGTGTAACAATGTGTGGCAATGTGTAACAATGTGTGACAATGTGTAACAATGTGTGGCAATGTGTAACAATGTTTGACAACGTGTAACAATCTTCTTTGGTTCTTTCGGTAAAGTCACGTAGAATGAGAATAAAATAATAAATTGATAAAATAAAATAACACAATAATATTCTCACGACGTTTCGGCCACAACACAAGCGGCCTTCATCAGGTGAAGGGGACGAGACTGTCTGGAGGACAGCGCTGGAGTGAGAAAGCCACGCTCAGATCACGACCTTTAAGCTGTGTGAGAAGAAACAAAGCACCTTGACAAAGGAATTAGCATATAATTTAGCATTGAAATGGCTGAGTGATTAGCTTGTGACTGGTCACAGAAAAGGCTATGTTAAAGTTAAAGCATACACATCAGCAAAGGCACCCCTTGACAAAGGAATTAGCATAGAATTTAGCATTGAAATAGCTAAGTTAAAGTATACACATCCGCAGAGGCACCCCTTGACAAAGGAATTAGCATAGAATTTAGCATTGAAATAGCTGAGTGATTAGCTTGTAACTGGTCACAGAAATAGCTATGTTAAAGTCAGAACATATACATTCACCGAGGTACCTAGTACAAATCAAACAGGAGAATTTAGCATTGAAATAACTAGGCGAATTTAGCATTGAAATAACTGAGTGATTAGCTTGTGACTGGTCACAGAAATGGCTATGTTGAAGTCAGGGCCTACACATCTGAGCTATTCACAGTAACTGAGTATACAATACAATATATATATAATGAATACTATATAGTGAACCAATAAAAAATACTAAAATCTAAATTACCTCAATGTTATCAATAAACTCTATATTCTCCAATCAGCTAAGCTACCAACAATAAGTCGTTATATATCACAATGCTATGTGATATATAACGACTTATTGTTGGTAGCTTGGTAATTTATGTTAGTATTTTTTATTGGTTCACTATATAGTATTCATTATATATTGTATTGTATACCCAGTTACTGTGAATAGCTCAGATGTGTAGGCCCTGACTTCAACATAGCCATTTCTGTGACCAGTCACAAGCTAATCACTCAGTTATTTCAATGCTAAATTCGCCTAGTTATTTCAATGCTAAATTCTCCTGTTTGATTTGTACTAGGTGCCTCGGTCAATGTATATGCTCTGACTTTAACATAGCTATTTCTGTGACCAGTTACAAGCTAATCACTCAGCTATTTCAATGCTAAATTCTATGCTAATTCCTTTGTCAAGGGGTGCCTCTGCGGATGTGTATACTTTAACTTAGCTATTTCAATGCTTAATTCTATGCTAATTCCTTTGTCTAGGGGTGCCTTTGCGGATGTGTATGTTTTAACTTTAACATAGCCTTTTCTGTGACCAGTCACAAGCTAATCACTCAGCCATTTCAATGCTAAATTCTATGCTAATTCCTTTGTCAATTCGCTTAGTTTCTTCTCACACAGCTTAAAGGTCGTGATCTCAGCGTGGCTTTCTCACTCCAGCGCTGTCCTCCAGACAGTCTCGTCCCCTTCACCTGATGAAGGCCGCTTGTGTTGTGGCCGAAACGTCGTGAGAATATTATTGTGGTATTTAATTTTATCAATTTATTATTTTATTCTCATTCTACGTGACTTTACCGATAGAACCAAAGAAGATGAATCCTTGCAGTCACGAAAGCATTAAATCGAAATTTAACGTGTATCAATGTGTGAAAATGAATAACAATGTGTGACAATGTGTGACAATGTGTAACAATGTTTAACATTGTGTAACAATGTGTGACAATGTGTGACAATGTGTAACAATATGTGACAATGTGTGACAATGTGTGACAATGTGTAACAATGTGTGACAATGTGTGACAATGTGTGACAATGTGTAACAAGATGTGACAATGTGTGACAATGTGTGACAATGTGTAACAATGTGTAACAATGTGTGACAATGTGTGACAATGTGTGACAATGTGTAACAATGTGTGGCAATGTGTAACAATGTGTGACAATGTGTAACAATGTGTGACAATGTGTAACAATGTGTGACAATGGGTGACAATGTGTGACAATGTGTAACAATGTGTGACAATGGGTGACAATGTGTAACAATGTGTGACAATGTGTAACAATGTGTGACAATGGGTGACAATGTGTGACAATGTGTGATAATGTGTGACAATGTGTGACAATGTGTAACAATGTGTGACAATGTGTGAAAATGTGTGACAATGTGTGACAATGTGTAACAATGTGTGACAATGTGTGACAATGTGTGACAACGTGTGACAATGTGTAACAATGTGTAACATGTGTGACAATGTGTGACAATGTGTGACAATGTGTAACAATGTGTGACAATGTGTGACAATGTGTGATAATGTGTGACAATGGGTGACAATGTGTGACAATGTGTAACAATGTGTGACAATGTGTGAAAATGTGTGACAATGTGTGACAATGTGTAACAATGTGTGACAATGTGTAACAATGTGTAACAATGTGTGACAATGTGTAACAATGTGTGACAATGTGTGACAATGTGTGACAATGTGTAACAATGTGTGACAATGTGTAACAATGTGTAACAATGTGTGACAATGTGTGACAATGTGTAACAATGTGTGACAATGTGTGACAATGTGTAACAATGTGTGACAATGTGTGAAAATGTGTGACAATGTGTGACAATGTGTGACAATGTGTATCAATGTGTGACAATGTATAACAATGTGTAACAATGTGTGACAATGTGTGACAATGTGTAGCAATGTGTGACAATGTGTGACAATGTGTGACAATGTGTGACAATGTGTAACAATGTGTGACAATGTGTGTCGTAAACACTTCACCACCCTACACAGCCAATTCATAAAAGTGGCACGCGAATCAAAAGTTGCTATGTTCATAACTTTAAACTATTTTACAACGAAACTTGTTTTTACTTCACCAGGTCAAAGCCCCACTCAGCTGCGTCGCATATTATCAGAAGCGACCTGGTTATCACAAATGATTGCTCACCGAAGTGGCTTATCGCCGTGTGGAAATCTATCACCGCCAAATGCTCTAAACGCACGCTGGTTCTCAATTTGGAGGGAAAAGCCGAAGGACCCGGAGAAAAATCCACGTGCCCGCAGAGAGAGAGAGAGAGCGGGGGAGACATGTACCATCCACATATACAGCAGCAGGCATCGTCAGGGTCGTAATGGAATTCACGACCTCCTGTATACCAGGCGAGGTAGTTAACATCTCCTAGCCACCGTGATTGTGTTGAGATAGAAACGCAAATCCCAAATACACAGCAGGCATCGTCAGGGTCGAGATGGAACCCACAACCTCCTGCATACCAGGCGAGGTAGTTAACATCTCACCACCGTGATGATGATGATGAGAAAGAAAAGGCAAAGATCAAATATAGAACAGCCATTGTTACGGTCGGAATGGAATTCACGACCTCCTGTATACCAGGCGAGGTAGTTAACATCTCCTAGCCACCGTGATTGTGTTGAGAGAGACACGTAAACCCCAAATATACAGCAGGCATCGTCAGGGTCGAGATGGGGCCCACGACCTCCTGTATATCCGGCGAGGTAGTTAACATGTCCTAGCCACCGTGATTGTGTTGAGAGAGACACGCAAACCGCAAATACACAGCAGGCATCGTCAGAGTCGAGATGGAACCCACAACCTCCTGTATACCAGGCGAGGTAGTTAACATCTCCTAGCCACCGTGATTGTGTTGAGAGAGACACGCAAACCGCAAATACACAGCAGGCATCGTCAGAGTCGAGATGGAACCCACAACCTCCTGTATACCAGGCGAGGTAGTTAACATGTCCTAGCCACCGTGATTGTGTTGAGAGAAACACGCAAACCGCACATACACAGCAGGCATCGTCAGAGTCGAGATGGAACCCACAACCTCCTGTATACCAGGCGAGGTAGTTAACATCTCACCACCGTGGTGCCTTAAGCAGCACCAGCGACGTTTGTTGTTGTTGTTGTTATTGTTGTTGTTATTGTTGTTGTTATTGTTGTTGTTGTTATTGTTGTTGTTGTTATTGTTGTTGTTATTGTTGTTGTTGTTATTGATGTTGTTGTTGCCGCTCTTGCTGGACAGCGATCTCACGACATCTGAATGTCGTTCGAACATTATGGCTGCGTTTGGTTCACGTGAAACAATACAATCAACCTGCTGTGTCGGGTGGAGGAGGGTTTACGACACACGTTTTTTTTTTACAATTCGCGAGCTGACTGCAAAACAAAAATAATCACTGATCAATCAACACCGCACTAAAAGGGGGGGGGGGGGCGGGCAATGTTTCAGCCCTTCCTCTGCTCCGAGAAAGGACCGTTGCCCGAAACGTCGGCTATATTAAATACACGCGTCTCCTTTAAAGGCGATGTCATTGACGAGTCTGTTGAGTCTCTGGCAAGATCAACGAGCCGAGTCAAAGTGAAGAGAGCGGTGGGGGGGGGGGGGGTGAGGAAACACGTGGCGGATGACGGACAAGAGGAGTGGATGTGCTCCTAGGGCCACTTCAAACACCTCGTTTGAAGTTCCGTCTTCGCGGGGTGCCAAAGGAACTGCAATCTCTGCGCGGCGCCTAATTGATTCAACAGAAGAAGTTTACAAACAGCGAGATCAACTTTCCTGCCAAGCACGCCCGCTCGCTCGCTCGCTCTCCTCCTCGCCCGTGGCGGTGGTGGGCGCGGCGTGCGTGGGAGAGTGAGTGGGTGTGAATGAGTGAGTGGGTGTGAATGAGTGAGTGGGTGTGAATGAGTGAGTGGGTGTGAATGAGTGAGTGGGTGTGAATGAGTGAGTGGGTGTGAATGAGTGAGTGGGTGTGAATGATTGAGTGGGTGTGAATGAGTGAGTGGGTGTGAATGAGTGAGTGGGTGTGAATGAGTGAGTGGGTGTGAATGAGTGAGTGGGTGTGAATGAGTGAGTGGGTGTGAATGAGTGAGTGGGTGTGAATGAGTGAGTGGGTGTGAATGAGTGAGTGGGTGTGAATGAGTGAGTGGGTGTGAATGAGTGAGTGGGTGTGAATGAGTGAGTGGGTGTGAATGAGTGAGTGGGTGTGAATGAGTGAGTGGGTGTGAATGAGTGAGTGGGTGTGAATGAGTGAGTGGGTGTGAATGAGTGAGTGGGTGTGAATGAGTGAGTGGGTGTGAATGAGTGAGTGGGTGTGAATGAGTGAGTGAAAGAATGAGAGAGTGGGTGTGAATGAGTGAGTGGGTGTGAATGAGTGAGTGGGTGTGAATGAGTGAGGGGTGTGAATGAGTGAGTGAAAGAATGAGACAGTGGGTGTGAATGAGTGAGTGGGTGTGAATGAGTGAGTTGGTGTGAATGAGTGAGTGGGTGTGAATGAGTGAGTGGGTGTGAATGAGTGAGTGGGTGTGAATGAGTGGGTGTGAATGAGTGAGTGGGTGTGAATGAGTGAGTGGGTGTGAATGAATGAGTGGGTGTGAATGAGTGAGTGGGTGTGAATGAGTGAGTGGGTGTGAATGAGTGAGTGGGTGTGAATGAGTGAGTGGGTGTGAATGAGTGAGTGGGTGTGAATGAGTGAGTGGGTGTGAATGAGTGAGTGGGTGTGAATGAGTGAGTGGGTGTGAATGAGTGAGTGGGTGCGAATGAGTGAGTGGGTGCGAATGAGTGAGTGGGTGTGAATGAGTGAGTGGGTGTGAATGAGTGAGTGGGTGTGAATGAGTGAGTGGGTGTGAATGAGTGAGGGGTGTGAATGAGTGAGGGGTGTGAATGAGTGAGTGAAAGAATGAGACAGTGGGTGTGAATGAGTGAGTGGGTGTGAATGAGTGAGTGGGTGTGAATGAGTGAGTGGGTGTGAATGAGTGAGTGGGTGTGAATGAGTGGGTGTGAATGAGTGAGTGGGTGTGAATGAGTGAGTGGGTGTGAATGAGTGAGTGGGTGTGAATGAGTGAGTGGGTGTGAATGAGTGAGTGGGTGTGAATGAGTGAGTGGGTGTGAATGAGTGAGTGGGTGTGAATGAGTGAGTGGGTGTGAATGAGTGAGTGGGTGTGAATGAGTGAGTGAAAGAATGAGAGAGTGGGTGTGAATGAGTGAGTGGGTGTGAATGAGTGAGTGGGTGTGAATGAGTGAGGGGTGTGAATGAGTGAGTGAAAGAATGAGACAGTGGGTGTGAATGAGTGAGTGGGTGTGAATGAGTGAGTGGGTGTGAATGAGTGAGTGGGTGTGAATGAGTGAGTGGGTGTGAATGAGTGAGTGGGTGTGAATGAGTGGGTGTGAATGAGTGAGTGGGTGTGAATGAGTGAGTGGGTGTGAATGAATGAGTGGGTGTGAATGAGTGAGTGGGTGTGAATGAGTGAGTGGGTGTGAATGAGTGAGTGGGTGTGAATGAGTGAGTGGGTGCGAATGAGTGAGTGGGTGTGAATGAGTGAGTGGGTGTGAATGAGTGAGTGGGTGTGAATGAGTGAGTGGGTGTGAATGAGTGAGTGGGTGTGAATGAGTGAGTGGGTGTGAATGAGTGAGTGGGTGTGAATGAGTGAGTGGGTGTGAATGAGTGAGTGGGTGTGAATGAGTGAGTGGGTGTGAATGAGTGAGTGGGTGTGAATGAGTGAGTGGGTGTGAATGAGTGAGTGGGTGCGAATGAGTGAGTGGGCGCGAATGAGTGAGTGGGTGTGAATGAGTGAGTGGGTGTGAATGAGTGAGTGGGTGTGAATGAGTGAGTGGGTGTGAATGAGTGAGTGGGTGTGAATGAGTGAGTGGGTGTGAATGAGTGAGTGAAAGAATGAGTGAGTGGGTGTGAATGAGTGAGGGGTGTGAATGAGTGAGTGGGTGTGAATGAGTGAGTGGGTGTGAATGAGTGAGTGGGTGTGAATGAGTGAGTGGGTGTGAATGAGTGAGTGGGTGTGAATGAGTGAGTGGGTGTGAATGAGTGAGTGGGTGTGAATGAGTGAGTGGGTGTGAATGAGTGAGTGGGTGTGAATGAGTGAGTGGGTGTGAATGAGTGAGTGGGTGTGAATGAGTGAGTGGGTGTGAATGAGTGAGTGGGTGTGAATGAGTGAGTGGGTGTGAATGAGTGAGTGGGTGTGAATGAGTGAGTGGGTGTGAATGAGTGAGTGGGTGTGAATGAGTGAGTGAAAGAATGAGTGAGTGGGTGTGAATGAGTGAGGGGTGTGAATGAGTGAGTGGGTGTGAATGAGTGAGTGGGTGTGAATGAGTGAGTGGGTGTGAATGAGTGAGTGGGTGTGAATGAGTGAGTGGGTGTGAATGAGTGAGTGGGTGTGAATGAGTGAGTGGGTGTGAATGAGTGAGTGGGTGTGAATGAGTGAGTGGGTGTGAATGAGTGAGTGGGTGTGAATGAGTGGGTGTGAATGAGTGAGTGGGTGTGAATGAGTGAGTGGGTGTGAATGAGTGAGTGGGTGTGAATGAGTGAGTGGGTGTGAATGAGTGGGTGTGAATGAGTGAGTGGGTGTGAATGAGTGAGTGGGTGTGAATGAGTGAGTGGGTGTGAATGAGTGAGTGGGTGTGAATGAGTGAGGGGTGTGAATGAGTGAGTGGGTGTGAATGAGTGAGTGGGTGTGAATAAGTGAGTGGGTGTGAATAAGTGGGTGTGAATGAGTGAGTGGGTGTGAATGAGTGAGTGAAAGAATGAGAGAGTGGGTGTGAATGAGTGAGTGGGTGTGAATGAGTGAGTGGGTGTGAATGAGTGAGTGAAAGAATGAGTGAGTGGGTGTGAATGAGTGAGTGGGTGTGAATGAGTGAGTGGGTGTGAATGAGTGAGTGGGTGTGAATGAGTGAGTGGGTGTGAATGAGTGAATGGGTGTGAATTAGTAAGTGTGAATGAGTGAGTGGGTGTGAATGAGTGAGTGGGTGTGAATGAGTGAGTGGGTGTGAATGAATGAGTGGGTGTGAATGAATGAGTGGGTGTGAATGAGTGAGTGGGTGTGAATGAGTGAGTGGGTGTGAATGAGTGAGTGAAAGAATGAGAGAGTGGGTGTGAATGAGTGAGTGGGTGTGAATGAGTGAGTGGGTGTGAATGAGTGAGTGGGTGTGAATGAGTGAGTGAAAGAATGAGAGAGTGGGTGTGAATGAGTGAGTGGGTGTGAATGAGTGAGTGAGTGTGAATGAGTGAGTGAGTGTGAATGAGTGAGTGGGTGTGAATGAGTGAGTGGGTGTGAATGAGTGAGTGAAAGAATGAGTGAGTGGGTGTGAATGAGTGAGTGGGTGTGAATGAGTGAGTGGGCGTGAATGAGTGAGTGGGTGTGAATGAGTGAGTGGGTGTGAATGAGTGAGTGGGTGTGAATGAGTGAGTGGGTGTGAATGAGTGGGTGTGAATGAGTGAGTGGGTGTGAATGAGTGAGTGGGTGTGAGTGAGTGGGTGTGAATGAGTGAGTGGGTGTGAATGAGTGAGTGGGTGTGAATGAGTGAGTGGGTGTGAATGAGTGAGTGGGTGTGAATGAGTGAGTGAGTATGAATGAGTGAGTGGGTGTGAATGAGTGAGTGGGTGTGAATGAGTGAGTGGGTGTGAATGAGTGAAAGAATGAGAGAGTCAGAGAGAGGGCGTGAGAGAGTGAATGAGTGAGTGTGAATGAGTGAGTGTGAATGAGTGAGTGAGAGAGTGAGTGAGAGAGTGAAAGCGTGAGTGAATGAGAGAATGAGAGAGAGAGTGAGTGAGTGAGAGAATGAGAGAGTGATAGAGTGAGAGAGAGTGAAAGCGTGAGTGAGTGAGTGAGAGAGTGAGAGAGTGAGTGAGTGAGAGTGAGTGAGAGAGTGAGAGGGAGTGAGTGAGAGAGTGAGTGAGAGAGTGAGAGAGTGAGTGAGAGTGAGTGAGAGAGCCTTTGACTTTTAAACAACTTTTATTGCCGCCAGCAGCAACAGCACTGGAGGCGATTCCGATATGAAATGGGGAGCCGGACGAGCCCCCCTCTGTCCCAGCGTGGACGGCACCCACCTCGTGTTCACCTTCTGAGTGAGAGAGAGAGAATTAGTGAGAGAATGAGGAAGTGAGATAGTGAGTGAGTGAGTGAGACGGCCGTGGTAACATGAATTCGAGAACTCCAATAGACTGCAATTCATCAACATCACCGGGCCTTGATCTAAACATCGGCGCAAACAATCGGCACTTTTTTTTTCCATTCACAAAAAAATGTACAACATTCGTCAATAACCCTGCAGCCATTAAAAATGAAAACTATACAATAAGTGACGTTTCGGGCAATGGCCCTTCTTCAACAGTACCTTTTACACACCTACTGCAAATGTTTTCATCCGTCCAGATGTCCCGAGCAGCACTGAACGCAACTTTCCCAACGCCCCCGGTTCTCTCACAACTCTGTCAGCCGTGATCGATCCACTGCTGGACGAAGGCCATCCACCTCTCACGATCCCTGAGATGGAACCACCCAGCCGGTATCCGCACACTTTGACGTTTAAAATATATATTAAGGACGAACACAAAATAGCCTTTCACAAACTGTTGGGACAAGTTCTGTTAGCGAGCGCCTATTAAGGCCGGCACAGCAGACGCACGCGGTGGGTAACCAGCAGCACGCCCGGCCGCCTTTGTCTTCCCGGTGTCGATGCGAAAGATCGACACCACCACGCTCGCTCGCTCACTCACCCAACTACACTCTTCTCTCCCCCTGTACCCGGTGAGTCCCCCGCGTCTGGCTCACAAGATGCAATATTGCCCAAGTTTCCAAGCGAGCATTTCGCGACGGGTCAATGCAATCCGACTCGGCCGTGCGTGTCACAGATTTGCACGACTTCATTGATAGCGGGCGCAGGTTCGGGGCGCGTCTTTTATTTCCCGAGCGTCTCCAGAGAATACGGTAGTTTAATG
Organism: Petromyzon marinus; assembly: GCF_048934315.1. Classification (NCBI taxonomy): domain Eukaryota; kingdom Metazoa; phylum Chordata; class Hyperoartia; order Petromyzontiformes; family Petromyzontidae; genus Petromyzon; species Petromyzon marinus. The sequence goes on along the minus strand of NC_133713.1, from coordinate 7,004,785 downwards.
AGAAGGATGGCTTAAATCTGACAATATTATTTTTTTTTAACCAGGTAAGGCCCACTGAGCTACGTAGCTTGTTTGTTTCAGAAGCGAGCTGATAGTTCGTCGAAGTGGTTCATCCTGTGGACATTTATGTGCCGCCAAATACTCTGAATGTGGAGGGGAAAATCCGGAGGATCCGGAGGGAAAATCCACGCAACCAACAATTGGCCCGAAACATCTCTTATTGGTACGACGTTGGGTGGCAAAAGCCAGCAAGTAATTTCTTGAAGCAATTGACGTCTAGATCACATATTTGCATGATAGCAGACTCTAGGTGGTAGCTTTGTTTAAAAAAAGCGCTGTTGAAAAGGTTACCTTAGAATTTTCGATGGAGAATATCACTTCGGAAAGGAGATGAAAAGAGCTTCGATTCGAGATCGTCAGAGAGAATGAAACTGAATGATCGTCAGAGAGAATGAAACTGCGTATGAATTGTGGCGATGAAACAATGTACACTCAGCTCCGCGCAGACACCCATTAGACACCCATTAGATTCAAAGGGAGGCCCGGAGAACGCAGAAAGATACCATAGTCTCACACAGAGTCCCATAGAGGCCCATAGACTCATAGGAGGGACCGAAAGACTCAGAGAGGTGCGAAGATTCACAGAGAGGTCCGTAGAGACTCACACAGAGATCCATAGACTCACACTGAGACCCATAGACTCACACCGAGACCCACAGACTCACACCGAGACCCACAGACTCACACCGAGACCCATAGACTCACACCGAAACCCATAGACTCACACCGAGACCCACAGACTCACACCGAGACCCACAGACTCACACAGAGATCCATAGACTCACACCGAGACCCATAGACTCACACCGATACCCACAGACTCACACCGAGACCCACAGACTCACACCGAGACCCACAGACTCACACCGAGACCCATAGACTCACACAGAGACCCATAGACTCACACAGAGACCCATAGATGCACACCGAGACCCACAGACTCACACCGAGACCTACAGACTCACACCGACACCCATAGACTCACACCGAGACCCATAGACTCACACAGAGACCCATAGACTCACACCGAGACCCACAGACTCACACCGAGACCCATAGACTCACACCGAGACCCACAGACTCACACCGAGACCCATTGACTCACACAGAGACCCATAGACTCACACCGAGACCCATAGACTCACACAGAGACCCATAGACCCTCACCGAGACCCATAGACTCACACCAAGACCCACAGACTCACACAGAGACCCATAGACTCACACAGAGACCCATAGACTCACACCGAGACCCATAGACTCACACAGAGACCCATAGACCCTCACCGAGACCCATAGACTCACACCAAGACCCACAGACTCACACAGAGACCCATAGACTCACACAGAGACCCATAGACTCACACCGAGACCCACAAACTCACACCGAGACCCATAGACTCACACAGAGACCCATAGACTCACACAGAGACCCATAGACTCACACAGAGACCCATAGACTCACACCGAGACCCACAGACTCCCACCGAGACCCATAGACTCACACCGAGACCCATAGACTCACACAGAGACCCAGAGACTCACACCGAGACCCATAGACTCACACCGAGACCCACAGACTCACACCGAGACCCATGGACTCACAACGAGACCCATAGACTCACACCGAGACCCACAGACTCACACCGAGACCCATGGACTCACAAGAGACCCATAGACTCACACAGAGACTCATAGACTCACACAGTGACCCATAGACTCACACCGAGACCCACAGACTCACACCGAGGCCCATAGACTCACACCGACACCCATAGACTCACACAGAGACCCATAGACTCACACCAAGACCCATAGACTCACACCGAGACCCATAGACTCACACCGAGACCCATAGACTCACACCGAGACCCACAGACTCACACAGAGACCCATAGACTCACACCGACACCCATAGACTCACACCGACACCCATAGACTCACACAGAGACCCATAGACTCACACCGAGACCCATAGACTCACACCGAGACCCATAGACTCACACCGAGACCCATAGACTCACACAGAGACCCATAGACTCACACCGAGACCCATAGACTCACACCAAGACCCATAGACTCACACAGAGACCCATAGACTCACACCGAGACCCATAGACTCACACCAAGACCCATAGACTCACACCAAGACCCACCCAGCCTGTTCACAATCGACAACTCTCAGCGCCCCCCCCTTCCCCCATGACGTTCCCTTCCCATCTTCTGCATCGCTCATCCCGAGATAATGACGATTTATTTGAACCGCGCGAAAAGTCCGATGTTAATGCAATCAACACGCACGCTGCCGTATGGGGGGGGGGGGGGAAAGACTGGGAGCAACACCTTATCGGGGTTCTTTAATGCCCCGCTTCAAAAAACAATTCGTGAATGCCACGCGCAGCTTCAACACACACGCGCGCGCGTGCACGATGTGATCTCGCCAACCGCTAGGGTGGCAAAGGCGCAGCCCTGCAAGTGCCCGCTGCCGTCACTGCTGTCGGCATGGCCTCCGCGAGAGAGCAGCTCTAAAGAGCCCTCTCTGTGTCGACGGTGTTTGGCCTACTCTCCCAATGCTGGCCAGTGCGTCTTGGAAGAGGTGGGAGTTACCCCCTCACACCCACACACACCCCCACCATCAAATTCGACCTGCTGTGGATGCAGCCACGTGTACTGCTGTGTGGTGAGAGAGGTGCACGGAGGAAGAGGGAGAGGGGAGGGACATGGAAGGTGGTGGGGAGGAGGAAGGGGGGAGGGGAGGCAATTTAATAATCTTGCGCCATTTCAGCTTCCGCGCCGGGAGATCGAACAGACGGCGACCTCTTGGGGTTGCAAGTCAAACGAGGTCTCGACAACAGGAGCAACCCTCCTGCATCCCTTGCTCGGCTATTGTCAACGCGTGCTGTGCAATTGTAACGCGGCGCACGAATGAATAATGAATGCATTGTTCCAATTACATCCCAGGCGCGCGACGGACTCGAACGGACAGCGCACGGGGAAACTTCCACGACACGCGTGGAGTTCACCCACCCGCGAGTTCCCCACCGCAACGCCTCCAAATAAGAGAGACATAAACGCTCGACGTCGTATTTAATTAAACATATTGCATCGTCAAACGTAAGCCGAATCGTACCTTGATGTCGGGCTCCATCTTCAGATGTTTGAATTTCTTCTCTCGTTCCCCCCCCCCCCCACCACCACCACCCCCACCCCCTTTCAATTTTTCATCTTCTCTCAACACGTCCGGTAACTTGGGAAAGAGAGCGGCTGTGTTCGAGCCAAGGGCGCAACTGCAAACGCAGCGTGCAGCAGCAGCAGCGAAAAATCGCTTTTAATTCAATCTCATCTCGACCATTCTTTCGTCGTTTAAAAGTCGCGTCCACTGCCGGTCTCCACGCACGCAGCTCCCACGGCCACCCGCGCGCACGAGCGCTGAGAATCAAAACAATAGAGAGAGAGACAAAGAAACCCCCCACCACCCACCCACCCCACGCCACCTCCGTGTAGCCTGTGACAGACTGCTGGGGCAAGTGCTGTTAGCGAGCACCTATGAAGGCCGGCACGGCACACGAGGCGGTGTGTGGCCAGCACCACGTCCCGGCCGTCTTTGTTTACAACACCCCACCAGGGTACTCATTTGATGCCGAGTCCACCTAGGGGGGGGGGGGGGAGGGCCAGGACCCGCTCAGATAATCGTCACCGGTGTTGGCCGTGAGCGGGAATCGAACCCAGGTCGCCGGGTTTGCAGCGCAGGGCAGCGCGCTAACGGCTACACCAACCACTCAAAACACACACACAGACGCAGACGCATGTTCACAATTCGAACGGGAGAGCCGGATTTATATATATATATAAAAAATGCAAATCCCCCAACGCAGCTTTTTTTTTGTAACTACTGTTATGTTTTGAGTTTAGCTAAAGGATGATTGGTGGCGGGGTGGAGCGGGGGGGGCTCTGGGTACAGTGACATCACCTATTGCATTATTTAAAGAGCCTTATGGCAAGCAGATTCTCAACACATTGTGGCGGAGGGGGCTTTAAATCCTTTTAGGGGGGAGGGGGTGGTGGAGAGTTGGGTTGGTGGGAACGTAGTGGCAGGCGCAAGCCGCAGCATGGATACCGTGCAGGAAGACAATTTCGAAACCAGTACAAAACAAATTAAGACGGCGTGATACAAATGCCTTCCTCACACAATTCACACGAACACAAGACAAAGATCCCCCGTATAGCCTGTAACAGACTGTTGGGGCAAGTGCTGTTAGCGAGCACCTTTTGAAGGCCGCCACGGCACACGAGGTGGTGGGTGGCCAGCACCACGCCCGGCCTCCTTTGTCTCCCTAGTTGGAGATGTTTACACACCGCACCAGGTACTCATTTGGGGCTGAGTAAACCTAGGAGGCTCAGGACCGGTTCAGATAATCGGCACTGGTGTTGGCCGTGAGCGGAAATTGAACTCGGGTCCCCACGGGTTCATAGCGCAGCGCGCTAACCACTACGCCATATAGCCTTAACAGACTGTAGGGGCAAGTGCTGTTAGCGAGCACCTATGAAGGCCGAAACGGTACACGAGGGGGTGGGTGGCCAGCACCACGCCCGACCGCCTTTGTCTCCCTAGTGGCAATGTTTACACACCGCACCAGATACTCATTTGAGGCTGAGTCGACCTAGGGGAGGCCCGGGACCGGTTCAGATAATCGTCACTGGTGTTGGCCGTGAGCGGGAATCGAACCCGGGTCGCCAGGTTCATAGCGCAGCGCGCTAACCGGTACACTATCGCTCCCCACACTCACGTACACACACACACACACGTACACGCGTGCCTTACTACCACCGCAATGGCTAGCCGCGTGGACACGTGCGCCATTCTGTATTGTGGCCTTACGAACTTGGGGAGTCGTGGTGGGGGGGCAGAGACCAATGGTCTTGATTGTGGTGGTGGTTGTGGGTGAGGGGGGGGGCACGGTGTGGGTGGGGAGGCAGCCCCCCACAACACCAAACCTTTGAGACCCACCACCTCCTCTTACTCTTTTGGTCTTTCGTGACTGTTACCGAGAGACCCAAAGAGCATTCATTCCTGCAGTCACGAAAGCTTCAAGTCAAGATTCCACTTCTTCCTCCTCCTGACGTTGCTTGGGGCTCCTCCTTGCTCCGTGCGTGATCGTGAAACCACCCCCGCCGCTGCGCAACAGAGCCACGACGCTCCCAGTGAGCGGAGCTGCGCTCAGTACGGTTTTTTTGCTCGGAGGCCGGCGAGGCGAGCGCATGGCGCCGCTTTTTAAGGTTCGCACGGTAAGCCCATTAATTAAACACCGACAACATCAATCGGACGGGGATGCATTGGTAAAAAAAAAACCGGGCAAACGAATGCACGCACGCGCGCGCCGCCGGGCTTGCATGCCGATGTCGGCGCGCTGCGAGGTCTGCGTCTCGCGCTCTCGGAAGGAGAGTTCACATCCCCTCCCTCGCTTGCCGCCCACCGAAGGAAACTTGGACAGAATCGTTCGGGTGCAGCGCCGACACGTGCACACTTATCCTCGCCCAAAGCTGCAGGCGGTCGCGAAAGCCTACGCGTTAAACGGATCACACATAATACAAAAGGGTGTCCGAAAATTAACAGACGTAATAATAGACTGATAGGTTTCGGTTGATTAAAACGGTTAGGATGTTGAATGTACCAGGGTGCTTCCAAAAAATATGTTAACGCTCGCATCTTTTTAATGGACAAAAGAACGGATAATAGTACACTGCAACACGATAACAAATGCGATGTCAATAGCTTTAAAGAAAGTATCCCACGTGTTCGCCGACGTTGTCAACGCGCGCCTGGAATCTTCTCCAGGTGGTCTCCAGAGTCCGGAAGGCGGCACGTTTCTCGAGGCGTCGTCGCAAATTCTCAGAAGTGTTTAACAAAAAAATGTTGAAACACCCTCTATATTCTCGAATTATTAATAAAATTCTACATGCAGCCAATCGTTCACCCTCGTCAATCTAGTCCGGCGTTCAAACTCGGAGAAAATATTTTCCAACACGGCTGGTAGGGATGGATGATGACACAGCAGCAGCATCAACAACACGATGTCGAAGTTAATACGATGTTTAATACGATGTTTAAGTTGGTAAAGGTTTTCCCACTGTAAGACCCTATTTAAATATAAAAACCCCAGAGAAAAAAAAAATCTAATGGTGTTAAGTCTGGCGTTCACGCGAACTCGCGCGCGCGTTCACGCGAAGGCGCGTCCTCTTAACCTTGCCCTGTGGAGAAACGCTGCAAGGCATCCCGATGTGAACCAGCTCAACTCGCTTATCAGGACCCAGAAACCGGATATGGGTTGAACGAAACGCGTCCGGGAGGGATCGTCTACCGAGGAGATGGAGTGATGAAATCAGTCCATTGCGCGTGCAGATGGCTGGGTGGATTATCGTTGTTACATCGCAGCATCGCGAGAGGCGATGGTCATCATCAAGCCACGTTCAATCTACCGCTGGATGATGGCCTGCTGCCCAGCCTTCTCACGCCCCTCTGGGGGTGTGGTGATCCTCCCGTGGGAAGCTGGCAGTACCTTGGTTCGATTCCCAACACGAGCGCGCCTGTCTGTGTGAAGTGTGCGCGTTCTCCTCCTGTTGATCATCGCTTTCCTCCGGGTTCTCCGGTTTCCTCCCATAGATACAACAAAAACAACCCACAATGTAGCTGGTGGCAGGGGTGGAGGGGGGGGGGCATCGCAATAGTAAAAAAAAATGCACCTGCAATTTACTCAACTGCGATTACACGTAGCAACATCGCACCCTACTGTGAAAACTTGGCAGGGCCGTCCAGAAAGAGACCCCTAAGGCTCACCGAGACTCTCCTGCGCGGTACACAAACCAAAATGATCGCTTGCATTCAATGACGATGAGACACTTCACCTCTTGACTCGCATCGATCAGTCGCAAAGCAAACTATGGGAAGATTTCCCCGCTGGTAATTATAACTACGTCTCAACATTTACTTTCAATAAACTACCTCTGGGTCAAAAAAAACTAAATCACGATGCGATTACAGCAGTGCCATCACTTTGCCACTTCAGCCTGTGACATAAACAGGCCGGGATTCAGCCGCCCCGAACTGATCTCGTCAAAGCTAAGCAGGCGTTGAGCCTGGAAAGCGCTTGGATGGGCCACCGCCACCACGATGCATAACAATGTCCGATAATAACAATATTAGACTGTTCTGGCGCTACGTTTTCAGCAGAAGGGAGCGAAGCAGTCTATTGTTGTACCGTGGTAAGCCGTCCACCTTCAAAAATCCGCACTGACCGCAGCGTGTTGAAGTACGGTGAAATAATTATCACGACCCGCACAGCGCAGAACGGCCCATAAATCCAGCAGTGCATCGACATAGGAGCTGTACATAAACAACTATCCAGCAGTGGATCGACATAGTTGTTACATATGCAACTCTTCCAGCCATCCTGTGCGCATATCAACATCGTTGTTATTTTGCTCTGAGTCAACTGATGATTTCATCTGCGACTGGGCTGCCGATAACAGGTAGGTGAAGGCGCAGCCCTGCATTTGCCAACTCGCACCGCTGCTAGCAGAAGGGCCTCCACAATAGGGAACTTGGGAGCCCCCTCAAGGGAGTAGTTGGCCTACTCTCCCATGCTGGCCAAAAATGTGATCGACATCAACAACACTAACCCAGAGCTGAATTTCCAATGTTTTTATTTTTTCCCAGAACCCTGATATTCTGCATTGCTTTGAGTAGGAATTATCGCCCATAAGGTACTACCGCTAGAGCGCAAATGTACGTCTATCAATGGTAAATTCTATATTATTGTGCCCTGTATTCGTAAAGACCGCCGTGAGATCGTGAGGATACCATAGAGGTCGAGATGGACGGAGCTGGATGCCAACATAATTCCAGAACCAGCAGTAGGGGACTTGTCTGGCTGAAATGAGGCACGGTCCTTATTCCCTTTGACTTAATGAGGCACGGCCAAATGTGTACAGTATGGATATTGTGAAACAAGGCAGGCGAGGGAAAATGGCTGGGATTTGCATTTGTGATATTTTATGGCAGATTCGTGGCTTTTTGAAAGAAAAAAAAATCACGGCGTAGAAAGAGATGTGATGAAACATTTCTGGCGAGGCATTGGTAGTAGCAACTGGCATACCAGCGGGGGTGGTGGTGTAGTAGGTGGCGGCGGGGGGGGGGTATCGACTGGCTGGGAGTGAGTGTGACAGAGCGTGGTATCTGGGAACGGAGTAAGGTGGCATCGCGCCCGATTACAGGCACCTCGGCGCCAGCCAGACACGGGGAACACGTGGGGAGGAGGGCTCGTGGGCGGTGGAGCAATTTCACGGTGGGATAGTCACACGTCAACGATCCACATGTCCACCGCACGCCGAGGCACATTGCCGGCACTGTGTACTGCTGCCCCCTCGCTAGCCGTGCTCGCAATGCACCGTCTCGCGCCGGCCACGTCACCACCACCATTCGCGAGATTGGCAGGGACGAAAATGAATGCGAGCGAATGGATGAAGGGTGTGACGATTGCCAAACACCGGCTCGTCTCTTCGGAGGCTTTAATTTTGTTTGACATGTGCAGACACAGACGAGTAGCCGCCGGAGCAAGATATAGGAACCGTGTTTTGCACACTCCTTGTAATTGTTTCGAGGCATGATGACGACGGTGATGCTGTCGGCATGTTTAATGGTCCACTAAGTGGCGGCCAACAGAGAGAAACGTGCCGGAGAGGACGTCCACCGCTGGCATGGAGCGGTGCGATCGCTTGCACGTGAAAGGTGCCAAGTGCATCGTTGCATCGCAAGGCCGTGAGAGATGAGACGCGGCTGTGGCAGGCCTTTGCCCAACGGCGGATTGACCGTGGCCGATGATGACGACGACCTTTGCCATCTCCACAATGGAAGCGACACGTGCTAGCGACAGACTTTAAGAAATCTTTATTATCGGATGAGTTCTTTACAGAGACAAAGTAAGAAAGTAAACAATTACAGAAACTAAGCCAGTAAAAAAAAAGATCATAAATACTTAAATCATTTCCCCCCGAAAAGACAATCCGTGATTTCAAACAATACACCAATAATGTGAACAAATCCGATGAAAATTTACAAACGCCAAAGAGAAATACCTTCATTCTGTATGTACCTGTGTGTGTACACTGTTTAACCCATTCACTGAAGAAAAAAAACACACGGCGAGAAAGAATAATAATAAAAATAAACCCCATTCCAGATCGCAACTCGTGGACACAATATATCCCTTGACGAATGAAGCCTTCTCACCTGTCTCCGAACATCTCGCTACAACAAAGAGGGGAGGGGAGGGAGGAGAGGGAGGGAGGAGAGGGAGGAGAGGGAGAGAAGGCGGGATGATCAAACCCGGCAATCTTTGCGGTAGGGCCCTAGGACATCACGCGAGTTTATCGTACTCCGACGCTCAGGTAGGAGAAACTCATGTGTAACTGGTTCACCAGGTGGGCACGGGGGCAGCAGCGGCAGCAGCAACCCCCCCCCCCCGTATCGCCGCGGGACACTAATCGCTTGTGCTGCGGCATCCCATCCAACCCCCAACCCCCTCCCCCGGCACCACTTCGCCAGCGCTCGACAAACATCAATTAGGAGGGAGCCAGGTGTCATGTCTGAGCGCGCCTGAGTGGATGTCTGTTCACGCATATGTAACGTGCATGTTAAACCAGTTGTGGGGGTCTTGTTCGGCCACCCACCCACCCCTAACCCTTCCAGACGCACCGGTAATGTTTTTTTTTGTTCGAGATTGAGACGATTGCCGTGTCGTCATCCCCGATGTCGGCGTTGGCCGGCCACCCACCCCCTCGTAGTGCGCCACGGTACTCGGCGTCCATAGTTGCTACTCGCTAACAGCACTTGCCCCAGTAGTCCGTTAGGGATATAGTGGGGCGGGGTCTTTTGATGTAAAATTAAGGTCATTCCAAGGTTGGGTTTTGGCCAGATGAAAGGTTGCACTCGTGAGCACGTCATGTGCTGCCCTCCCATTGTTAGACTGCGGAATAACGAATGCCACGAGGTGGGTCTTCCCTTTACCTGCCACGTGTGTAACCGCCTTCGGCTGCCACTCTTTTTGTTTCGTCCAGGAGCCCGGGGATGATGAATTGCGAGTAATCACTGAGCTCTGACCAGCGAAAACGATGTTTTACAAAGCGTGCCTCTTACATTCATATACGCAACACATCGAAGAACAATATTACAGATTAAAACATTAAAATAATAAAAGAAATATAAGAACTTAAAAAAAAAGCCTACGTTTTTTTGTGACCTTGATAAGCTGTCCTTTTCATTGGCACTCTGCCTCCCCCCATAAAATTTATACCAGCGGGAGGCTGTCCGCTGCTTACTTATTACCGAAACTTCACTGCAGTAACCTGCCATTAATGTACATACAGCCACAAAATTGTTGCTTGTGCTAGTTCTGACTATAGTGGATGCTTCATTAGACAAAGGGAATGTGCTTGACTGGATACGGGCTTCAACAGCAGGGTCAAAAGATGCTCAACGCGACAATGAGCACTGCAATAGGCGGCGAGTGGCGGCGGGGAGGGTGCGTATGTGTCAAGGTGTCATCTGCGGCAGACAGCTGGGACCGTGGCGAGCAAGAAAGTAATTAATCTCGTCTCCAAGCCAGGTTTCCCTCAACTCCAGTCCTCGCAGCCCACCGCGATCAGCCTCTCTCGATTATAACCAATGTTCTTCGGCCGCACGCCGATGCCGTTGCTACATGCGCCGGATGGTTTGCTCAACACGTGCACCCCGCCCCCCCCCATGTGACGTGGGAGAATTCCCGCTGTGAATTGAGAGCGGTCGTGGCTGTGTGGGTGTACACGCGTGCGTCACGCGAGACGTACATTTCCTATTTAAATGCAATACATCTTGAATGTCTATGTATGGATGTGCACGCACGTGTATGTGTGTGTGTGTCACATTAAGTAACGCAGTGGCGTTTCAAATTAAAGTAAAACTAAATAATTTGGTAATTTCGCGTTGGTAGTTGTGCACGCAGCGCACACGAGCAGGTGCCTCTAACGTGCTATGAAGCAGGGCCATTGCCTGAAACGTCACCTATAGATATTCTTCCGTTTAAGGCCCACCGTTATTTTACGAATGCGTTAAGGTTCATCAAATATAAATAGAGGCCATGCATGCGTGTACACAGTAGCAGGTGACAAGTGTCTCCTGCTGTGCCCACGTGGTTGTCCCGCGCGATACAGTACCGTATCCTTACTCTCACGTGGAACGTGTTTAGCAATCATCATACACGTGCAGCGTGTAACAAGAGGAGACTGGTAAACATGGCAATGGTTACCGTGGTGGGCCACAAAACAACGGAGTTGTGCGAACTTAAAATCGAATTAAGCAGAATTCAGTTCCGTTCGTCCCTCCTCTTGTTCGGGAACGATCGTGACCAAGTTTCACGGCTCAACCTCGGGGTGGAACGAATGACCTAACGCAGATTTGTGGTTTTTAATGTCTCGATACAATACTCTGCACCGCTGATACTACAGAGGATAAATTCAGAGAGACGGTGGCCAGCCGCCTTAGCTTTAAACTCATCCAGGCGAACCAAGAGAAGCACATCATTTTTTTTATGAAAAGCGGTCGTGAAAACAGCAGCTCACCAGCTGCTACGCTTTGCTCTTTGCCCCCAAATGTTATCACGATTGCAGCCCTCGGCGTCACATCGCGCGAGACGAAAAATCCAATCTGAACCCTCGCAGAGCAATGCCACCATCCGCATTGTTGGCGAACGGCCCGCGGAAGCGGATATCACAGAGCTACCCATGAGGTCCCTTCCCTTGACCTCTGGTCAACTCAGTTGCGAGTGCGGGCGAGGTTCGGCACTTTCCCCACTCGCTCTGCCGTCAAGAGATGACACGTTTGTCGCATGAGTAAAACCGGTATATTTGCAATTCGCAGAGCTCCCGCGTGGCCACATTAAGAGCACGAGCACATTTAATTTCACTTCGTTTGTTTCCTGCAGTCGCCGGGTGTGACCGGGCAGAGTCTGTCAACTCACGCTACGCTTGAGGACCCGCTTTCATTGCAGGTGGCTGAAACCCGGATTTGGAACCCAGGATCTCAGCAGTGCCCAGCTCAGCACTCCGACCTCCGAAACACCCGGGGGGCCTTGCCTCTACCCGGCTGTGTTTGAATAGAGCGTGTGGATAACAGCTGGGCGACTGTAGTCACCGGCCACACGAGAGCTGTTGGGGCACAACGAACTATTTCCTGCAGTTGCCCCCACAATGAATGGCAGGTTACAGCAGGGCCTAAAGCCAGAGCAGCTCTTCCATCTGTGCAAACACGAATTTCCGAAAAGTTCAATCGCCCCCCTTTGCTCGCGTCGACACCGCAAGACCGGGCGGGGAGCGCCGGGCCAGGAGGCTTGGCGGCTGAGTGAGCAGCTTCTGAGTTGGAAGGTCGCGAGTTCAAGTTATGTTTTGGAGAGGGGGGGGGGGGTTTGACTCGGCCGGCCAATCATCCATCTCGGGTCGGTAAAATAGATACCACGTTTATGGACGACAACCGTTAGATAGGAATTTATATTGGCTCAAGGCTAAGACCTGATGTTGAGCACCACCTCAACACCCATTTGAGCAAATCAGTTTGAATTCACCGAATGTGTAGATTACGTTTTACAAGCACAAATGTTTGAATGCCAATGTAGCCGCTATTTTTACTTTGCAGGGCTTTCCGTTACATTTACGCCATTGTCGAATACAGTTTGTAAATAGATGAATCTGTGGGACAACGTATGCAAGCTTAACCCACGGTATTACCGCAGCTCAGGTTAAATGTACGGTTACAATAAATGTTCAATTCTTAGAGAGGCCCAAAACCGTGCATATAAGGTATCCCAGAAATCCATTGAACAAAAGCGTGAATTATTGAGACAGTTTTAAAGTGTAAGGCATATTCAGGGCCACAGCCAAGTCCTTAACTTCAGCCGGGTCTGTCCACATAAGTGAGCTGCGAAACATTTCCACACCCGGCGGCACACCACGTCCAGTAGTGCCTTCCGCTATGGCTGTGGCTACTGCTGGCCACACACCTACTCCATCCAGTCTACCAGCAACTGGGGAAACAAGCCGAACGAACACGAGTGTTTTTTGTTTTGTTTACGCACGCCCCCCTCCCCCCCATCGCAGAGAGAACGGGACGTTGCAGGCGTTGCCCTGCTACTGCGAGCACATCATCATCTGGCTTCAACGTGCAGCAAGAGAGCGGGGTGTACAAAAAAATCTGTTTCGTCGATGAATGAATGTTACCGTTTGTCCATAGGCCGGTTACAGTTCGCCGCACTTTCACCGCGTCGGCGCAACCGCTGCGGGCGTTCGCGAGATCTAAAGGAATTATTACGAGGGCCATCCCTCTCTCTCACCCCCATCCCCGACTTTAAATAAATAAAAAAACACAACCCTCTACATAATGAATCGAACAAATAAACAATTCGAAGGTCTTTGAAGACGCTGCGCGAACGGGTCGGCGGACGCGAAAGCGGTCAACGTGGCGGCAAGATGGTGTCCAGTTGCGCGCCACGCTCGCGTCAGCCGTCCGCGTTCCATGGCGAGCGGATTTGTATGTTTTTTTTTTTGCAAACGCTTTCCAGCCAAGGTTGAAAGGGTTTATGCGTCGGCTCCATCTGTCCGTCCGTAACAGGGGCGGTGTGGGGTATGGGGTGTGGGGTGTGGGGGCAAACTATAGCTCTCATGAAGATGATCCGATACGAAGGAATCTGCTGTGGTAAAAGTTGCGCGGCTATTCGGGGCTCGCGCGATTGAAAACTCAACTCGTTATTTGGAGAGGGGGTACACTGTTGCGTCGGCAGCGGGTGTTAAAAGCACAAATATTAAAGCTGGTCAATAACACTGCTTTAAAAAGGAAAAGTAAACGATAGGCGACGTTTTGGGCAATGTCCCTTCAATGATGTGCTCTAAAGAAGGGCCATTGTCCAAAAGGTCACCCATGATAGGACTTCCTTTTAAGGTCAGTGTTGTTATTGTTGACAAATTTGAGATTTTGGACAGAGAAAAAATTGGGAGAAATGCATTTAAGGCGTGCCTGAAACTTGGAAGACACAAACCAGAGCGAAGAAAATTACCATTTGAAAATACGCCCTGCCAGCGAGCTCACGGTTGGTTCAGAACTGCTAATTACTTTCAAAGACAATTGCATGTCGGGAAAGTGTTACTTATCCAACATGCATACGTGTATTTCCAAACTTGTTTCGGGTTGGAATCATCATACTCTACCCCAACAGTGTGTGTTTATCCCATCTTTAGCATATATTAGTATAGGACATCTTATTCAAATAAATAAACCATGTAGTATTTGTCATTTTTGTGATCGTTTTATAAAACAGGTCAATCTTTTACGCTTTTCATGGCCATTGTTTTGTAGTTCTTTTTTACTCCCCGTTTGTACTGGAAATATTAAACTGGTAGCCTTTCATTAGTCAACGCCGTATAAAACAGTTATCCCCCCACGTAACATGGTTAAAGTTGCAACAAGTCAAGCCACCAAAATTACACTAAAATATACATCACACAAACTGCACCTTTCACCACCCCTTCAGTGTGTTCTCTTTTTATGAATCCGTAACTGCAACTTAAAACAGGATATATATTTTAGAGCATTTAAACCCTGGGAATATAATGGGGAAAAGCTACATTATACAAATTAAAACTTATTTTCAATGGCGACATTAAAATGTACTTGCCAATTATAATACAAAAGCATGTTACAACGTATATAATTTTACGTGTATAAGTGTGTACGGCAATTGTAATGTACAATTATCAACCTTTTATGAAATAGCCTTGCGGAATTAACTTACCATTATGTTTTTGAGTAGTATCTGTCCATAAGGAAACTGGGCGGTGCATACATGGAAAATGGACAGGCAGATGTTTTATCCAGCCAAAAAACAACACGAGTCCCACTCTTCACAACACTGTTGAGTAATTATGATAACGGAGATAATAACAATGCATCGATTAATAAAGTCTCTACAGACTCATGGCGAGCCATCCATTCGCGTGTAAGAGTCCACGATTTTCCATCTGTATATGCTGGACGGTGGTGGGAGCGGTGGGACAGTGGTTTGGCGCACAACGCTGTGAATCCCGGCCACGGTGACGATTAGTGGCCGGCGATGTCCAAGCTGGCCCTGAACCCACCACCCTACCCCAAGCCGCACTGCCCAGCCAGCGCGGTGCGGTCCGGTCAAACGACCCCCATAGCGGACACACAGCACTGGCAGGCTTTCACCCAGCAGCGGATTGACAGAAAGGGTTGTTCAACAAGTGTTTACAGAATGAGTTCACGTGACTCCTGCAGCCACGAGAGGCTGCGAAGATTCACCACGATTTCGTATTAGGGAAATAATGTTATTTTGACCACCCTGGATCGGGGTGAATCTTGAGCACCCCGACTGATAAATGTGTTAAAGAGTTGGCTGCAAGGTTCGTGGGTTATTTGCATCAATGCCGTCAACGCTCGATCACCAGGGCAATGCGGGGGATAAAACAATAATGCACAATGCGTGTAAATCAGGAGTGAACAACGGGTTGTTTACAACCTACGTGGGAAGGGAGTGAAGGCGCGGAATGTCAAGTCTCGTTTATCACTTATTAAAGTGCTCGGGCTTCCTCGCCGACACGTGCGTGGTCATGTGGGCACACGACTCGTTGGCCCTCGAAGAGGATCGCACGACAACTACTGAAGCAGCATCACGTGTTTAGGATATTCACGCGGTTACTGAGCAATCGTAATAATCCACCCGTGTATATAAAGTGTCAACTGTACATCACACAGTGGAGCACGAACGTAGCACTTGCACTGAAACAAAAGTGGGTGATAACTTGTTTTTCTAATTGTCGAATTCTGAGTTGGGAACACGGCTTCGGATCAGCTGTGCGAGGAGGGCAGGCGGTTAACGCCGCTTCTTCCAACTGCGCTCGCTAACAGGCACGACGCACGCATTGCAATATGAAAGCAGTCGACGCTACTTGCGACTTCACGGTGCGATTCATACAAGACGGGCTTCTAAAACATCCATGACGGCGCAGGGCCCCTCCTTTAGTGACCGAGCGATTGTACGCATCGGTTTACTCCGTGTTCATGTCTCTCTCTCTCTCTCTCAAGTTGTTATGAGGTGCACGGGGCAGTTCATACAGCGGCCCTCCAAATGGATCACTTTTTGTTTAAGGGGGGGGGGGGGGGGGGGGATGGGCAAAGCTATTTATTAGCGCCATATTTCCAGAGAGTTGTACGTGTTAATTGAGTCGTTTAAAAAGTGTAATCATTGCAGTCTAAACACCCCCCCCTCCCCCAACCGAGGCATCTGTGCACAATTTAAAATGCGAGGAGGAACGCGCGTGCCCATTTGTGAACGTGCCAGGCATTCTCCTAGAAACCCTTCAGAATGTCCAGTCCTTCGTTCAAACCACCGATGTGGCACCGATGCAACCCCCTCTCTCTCTCTCTCCTTTGTATGCAGTGCGAGCAACACCCGAGACTTGGGCAGTAGGCACGCAAGTTATAGATGTGGCACCACAGCAAAGGGCTCCCCCCCCCCCCCCCCCCGTTCAAACTGACACAGTGTAGCGGCCAATTAACTAAATGTTTGCAGTGTAAAGTATTCACTATGAACCCGATGGTGAACGCAACCATGTAATGTAGTAACACTCTGTTTTGTAATCTACAGTAGGAGCAATTATTAAAAAGCGGATTAAACAGTGACGAGTAAAAATTAGGTCGAATGCTGTGCAAATTATTGGCGAGACGCTGTAGCCGAGTGAAAAGGGCACTGTGAAATCGGCACCGTGGAATCGAATCCAAATCCTTTGCATGGTAACATAGCAGCCCAGCAGCCTATCCCCTCGGCTACAGCGACTCCACGCAGTAGACACTGCTTGCTTGTTGGAGCTCGTCGCTGAGAAACGTGCAGAAACGTCTCGGGCTCTGTCTCCTAGGCCCCTACCTCCTCCTCATTGCTCTCCCCCCCCTCCCAGTTCCTTCGTACCACAAAGTCACATTTTTCAACAGTCGGTGCCACGCATGATGGGGATGAGACGGATTTGGGTGTGCAGTCGATTTTATTTACACTTAAACGAATATAAAACCATGTAAGGATCACGCCCATGTGTGTTTTGTTTAACGACTAAAACTACTATTTTGTGGGTTTTCACAGTTGTGCCGTGTAGCTCTCGGATGTTTATTCGGGTTGTAGCGTGCTTTGTTTGGAATGATTCCTGACGAGCAAATCAGTCGGAGATCATAGGCCATATGGCCTTCAATAATACAGGTTGTTTTATTTTTTACCTACGTGACTTTACCGAATAGAACCAAAGAGTATGGATCCTTGCAGTCACGAAAGCTTCAAATCTAGAAAGGTTTTTTAGGGTTAGATCACGTAAATAAATATATGTGTCGTGACAGCCGATGTATTAGAAGCCAAAAGTGGATTTCCTGCTCAAATGTGACACTGAGGCTGTGTTCAACTCCTGTTTACCGCAGCCCTTGGCGAGTGGCATAAACTCCTCATTGCCATCGAGGAGGTGAATTTATGCGTAGGCCATCCACTGCTCACTTACCCAAAAAGTGGTAATCGTTTTATCGACCCCGGAGGGATGACGGGTTGAGTCAACCCCCCTCCGCGCCCACCCCACCTAGAATTTCAACGAGCTAGCGTCCGATCGCGAGCCTCTCGCTCTGCTGCCAAGACACCTGGCCCCCGCATATAAGAATGGCATGAATACCAAAATGTCCTTAAGTGGCTATCACGCTGGACAACGGTGCTGTACAGATCGAAAACAACATGGAAGTGCAATGAAGCACTACTTCGGTACAAGAGCTGGAAGCTTTACCCATCTTTGTGGCTCGAACTCCGGTGTTATATAAGAGCTGGGGTCATCGGGCCAAACGGGGACAGCCACAACCGTGCACAGCCCCAAGCGTCATTACGTTGGCCTCGTTTAGAATTTGCAACTTCACGCAACAGACACACCATCCTCGGACACACTACGCTTCGTTCTTTAACCAGTGCCAAAAAGGCATCCTTACATGATTTTACAGGGGGAAAAAAATGAACGCACCAGCGCCGTAAAAAGAGCAACAATCCCGATTCCAACGTCCCACTAATATGTGCTTTTGCTCAGAAAAATTTAGTTAATGCAAAAAAAGTAAACGGGGAAAAAAAAAGCGGTAATACATTTTTTTTTTCCTTTGTTTATATCAATGTGACCTCCCGCCTTCTGCCCCGACTTCTCGATTTGGGAAAAAATCCCCGTCGCGCTCAAAGTACGTGCACAGCATTTACACCGTCCGAAAAATGTTTTTTTGCGCAAACACGCTCGAACACTTCCTTCTTTTAAACCACCCACCACCCACCCCACCCCACCCACCCACCCACCCGACCGCCCCACTCCTCACTCATTCGATGTGGAATGTTCAGTCCACCTTCACCACGCTGTAAATCTTCCGCACGAACCAAAAGCAAGCGAAAAATCCGATGGTACCTGCAAAAGAGAACCAGAGTAACCTGTCATTTTACAGATGAGACATTCAGGTTACACCTGTTTTTTACCCAGGAGTCTCGCCGAGCATGAAAAACAAACTCTTCTCGGGAGGGTCCTGTCAAGGTTTTTGCAGTTGGAGGTGATGCTTGCTGTGCGTTTCCCAATCGACTAATATCACCGCATCTTTTTTCTAATTTAGAAAATTTGGACCCTGACGCCGGCACACAGTGGCGGCCTACACGTGCAAATGACGCTGTGAAGCAGTGTTATGGTTATTACACTCGCAGCATTAACCAGGGCGGCCGCTGGAATCCAACCGTGAACCTCTGCAACAAGCGGCGAGCTCTTAACCGCTGGGCCGCGTCACCAGCCAATCAAATCGTGACATTTAATTTAATGGCGATGAGGGCTGCGAATTGCTACAAGCCTACAACGAATTTAAAGTAGATTAAAAAAATGTATTTACTCTAATTACTAAAACACATCTACAAATAATTACAGTGAATAATCTGTTAAACTTATTCCCTGCAGTTTTCAATCTCACATCCCTTACAGGCACACACCAATGGAATTGATCTCTGTGTGAGAAGGAATGTCAATCCTCATTATATTAAATATCAGGCTAAAAATATTTCCAATCATCGCCATCAACCCACATCGCCTTAGAAGTGAGACACACGCTGAATATACGATGAGCAAACACGTTGAGCTGGGCTACTTTCCCGGAAACCTGGGTTCAATTCCAGACCGCAACTGAACTAGTTGATGTGTGTCCCACCCACCTCCCAACCCCGTGCCCCCCCCCCCCCCCAGATTCATCAACCTGCATTGACAAAGGTGGTGAAGTATGGTCAATCAACTCCCCCAATTGACATCACAGCGTTGGGAAGTCTTCATCCAACAGTGGACTTACAAAGGATTGAAAATTATTACATCAACATCTCTATCATTACTACTAAATTATATTACGAAACTACTATCTAAACAATTTAAGCAATGGTCCTCCATCATAGCAGGTGAACTAAGCTGTTTAACTTGCAATGGGACAACGAGTTAGGACAAAGCATATCCACAATGGTTCAGGTTCAGTATGCATATATGGATGTATGTTGAACTTCTTTTGCGGCGTACGTAGCCAACCATGTTAATCGGATATGCTGGGGGAAGGACAACAAACCAAAATCAAAAAGCAGTTTGTAAATAAATTTAGATTTTAAAGTGCATAGCTCCGGTGGCTTCCATAATATCGGGAGGGAGAGCGTTCCAGATGGCCGCACAAGCACGTCTGAAAGCGCCGCGCGATGCGGTGGCGACCATCTTTGTTCGGTGGCTAGCCAAGAACCGCTTCGAGGATGAGACAATCAGGGTTAACAAACATCACGCTTCACCCAGTGCAATGACCCAGTGACATCGTGTGCTTGGCACAGGCCCTGGTGCAAAGATTACAACGGATACCCACCGCCCCGTTGTCCCAATTTCCCCCCCTCCCTCTGTAGCTCGGCGCTCTGGGCTCCCTCGGGCCCCCCGAGATGGGCCTCGGCGCAGTCGCACCGCCTACCGCACTTCCGGCAGCTACGCCAGTGGAGCTCACCGGTGAAGAGGAAGAAGAGGAGCACCATGATGAGGGTGTAACCGAAGTAGAGGATGGTGCTGGCGAGCCCCTCTATCTGCAGCTTGGACACAAAGTAGTGCACGGAGTAGATGAAGAGGTAGACGGCCGTGAAGCCGCTCGTGAGGAACGAACGCCACCACCACCGGTAGTCCTGCAACATCGCGCACACGTGCGCGTTAGTAGCCGATTTCTCAACGCGTACCAAAACGCAATGCATGCGTTCGTTCACTCACCGTACGGGTCTATAACCTTTCTGGACACGCAAGACAGTCACCGTCGACCCTCGACAAAAAAAATTGTTGTCAGTCTATAACGTAGTTCGTAAGTATCTAACTGCAGTTGCGCGGACCTCCTCCCACGGCCTTGCAGATAACAGGTAAGTGTAGAGGGTAGTGTCAAGAATGTGTGCCCATGATAAAATCACCAGGAATGCACCCGATCTCATCAGATCTCATCGGATCTCAGAAAGGTAAGCAGAGGTCGAGCCTGGATGGAGCTTTGTTGGGTGACCGCCATGCCAATAAAACAGCTGTAACAGGCATCGTGGGCAGTAGAGGGCAGTACAGCAATAGCCACGGTTCTTCTGTACTTCCCCCATACAACTTCACCAACCGGCACTGACCAGCGTGGTGAAGTATGGTCAAACATTCCTATTACATTCAAGTCTGATGATGATGATGCCGATGCACTTCGCGAGGAGGTGAAGATAACTCCATGTTAGCGTCCAGACTTGTTTTTGGGGGGGGTTTAAAAAAGTATTTTTTCGCTCGAAAAGATGGGACAAAAAGCTTGGTCCCCTTTCATTCCACTGCGCGGTGAAGGGGGGCTATACCGAGGCGGATAATTGTGTCGCAGGACCGCGAGAGGTTGGCGGTTAATTCATTCAGGTATTCCTGATGTGATCTCGTGTACGGGGGAGGAAAGGGGGGCTCTAGTCCCAGAGTAATTTTTATTCCATTATTTCTTCTGTCCTCCCCTGTCCTACTCCTGCCTCTCTTTCTGATTCATTTTTTTTTCCGCCGTTCCCTAGGTCACAGTTGCGGAGCACCTTGGTGCGTAGCCCCGGTTCTTTGTGCCTTCTCTGTGTTGTTGTTGTAGAAAGAATGAAATAAAAACTCACATCCATCAATAACCCCGTGGCCTTAAAAGAGACAATATACAACACGCAACGTTGCAGGCATTGCCATTTAAGTGTTCCGAAGACAGGAAATTACCCAAAACGTCGCCGATTACACATTTTTTTTAAGGCCGCAGCATTATTCATAAATTTCTTGGGGTCTTTATAATTGTGCTTACTCTTTGGGTCTTTCGGTAAAGTCACGTAGATAGAAAAATGTAACAAAAAATCACGTTTCCATCGCAACACAAGCAATCGTCTTCAGGTGACAAAAATACAGCAGGCGAGAAAAATAGCGAGAGAGCTACTGCAGCAAGAGCTTATATAGGTTTTAGATGGGTACAACCCAAGGGTAAGTGGGCGGGGCTAGAGATGGAATTTACAAGTAATATACCTAACCCATTGCATTGCTCAAGATTAGCATGCCAATGTGTTAATGTAACCCCTCAACTACGGTACTGAAGAAGCCATTGTATTGCTAGAGATTGGCATGTCAATGTGTTAATGTAACCCCACGACTATGGTGCTTAAGAAGCCATTGTATTGCTCGAGATTAGCTTGTCAATGTGTTAATGTAACCCCTCAACTACGGTACTGAAGAAGCCATTGTATTGCTAGAGATTGGCATGTCAATGTGTTAATGTAACCCCACCACTAAGGTGCTTAAAAAGCCATTGTATGGCTAGAGATTAGCATGTCAATGTGTTAATGTAACCCCACCACTACGGTACTGAAGAAGCCATTGTATTGCTAGAGATTGGCATGTCAATCTGTTAATGTAACCCCACGGTGACGGGGCTGAAGAAGCCATTGTATTGCTCGAGATTAGCATGTCAATGTGTTAATGTAACCCCACGACTAAGGTGCTGAAGAAGCCATTGTATGGCTAGAGATTAGCATGTCAATGTGTTAATGTAACCCCACGACTACGGTGCTAAAGAAGCCATTGTATGGCTAGAGATTAGCATGTCAATGTGTTAATGTAACCCCTCGACTACGGTACTGAAGAAGCCATTGTATTGCTCGAGATTAGCATGTCAATATGTTAATGTAACCCCACGACTACGGTGCTAAATAAGCCATTGTATGGCTAGAGATTAGCATGCCAATCTGTTAATGTAACCCCACGTTGACGGTGCTGAAGAAGCTATTGTATTGCTCGAGATTAGCATGTCAATGTGTTAATGTAACCCCACGACTACGGTGCTAAAGAAGCCATTGTATGGCTAGAGATTAGCATGCCAATCTGTTAATGTAACCCCACGTTGACGGTGCTGAAGAAGCTATTGTATTGCTCGAGATTAGCATGCCAATCTGTTAATGTAACCCCATGACTAAGGTGCTGAAGAAGCCATTGTATTGCTCGAGATTAGAGATTTGAATGTCAATGTGAGATGGCTCCTGCAGCAGCGGCTGTGTTAATAAGACACATTCAGCCAATTAAACGAGAGCCACCGCCACATCGAGGAAAAGGGAAGCAGCGGCTATGTCAGTGAGACATTTATCCTGTTAATGTAAAGACATTTAACAAGGTAATGCAACTCAGAGAGTCGGAAATAACTGTTAACATCGGCAGGTAGGATGGAAGCATCAAAGCCAGTTATGACTTTACCTCGTTAATAACATCCTTCCAATGATTGCTCAGTTTGTACCCATCTTCTAGGTTGAAATTGTATCTCTTTATATATCTGGATGGCTTCATGAACAAGTATTTCTTGATAGCCAGAGGGTTTGCATAGCACCTTCATCTTGGAGAATTCCATTGAATGTGTGCCCACAGCGTTAAAACAATGATCAGCCACGGCAGAGGTATTAGTCCAACCGTGTTTCAGATCTGCCTTGTGTTCACGAACACAGTCTGAGACGTGTCGCTTGGTTTCTCCAATGTAACTACTGCCGCAGGCACAACTTAGTTTGTAGACACCGGGGTATTGCACGTCAGGGATCACATCCTTCACAGATGGGATCAGATCACGAATTGTATGCACTGTGTTGAATCGAACCTGGATCTTGTGTTTGCTCATAATATTGGAATTATTTTTGGTGATCAACGGATTGTGCAATCCGAATATCCATTCACCTTGAGGGCTTGGTGTACGTGCGCCAGTTCACTGGCTAGGTGGTGATGGTCGGAAATGCAACGAGCCCTGTGGTGTAGAGTTTTGATGAGGGAATTCTTCTGGGCTGGATGGTGGTGGGAGTCAGGTTTTAGATAGGCATCCATGTGGGTGGCTTTCCTGTAGACAGTGTCCCAATGAGCCATCTGGTCTCTTTTCGATTAAAATTGTGCTTGTGCACCACTGCCAACGCATCAGCATCACCAAATAACCATGCAAAGATGGGGCTTTTGGTTTATAGAAGAAACATCAGAAGAACTCTAACCTCAGCACACAGGTGGAAGTAGCAGAGAAGAATAGTGGTCTCGGAGCAGGTGATGAGCAGAATGATGAACACCAGGAAGAGGAATCCGAACATGTAGTACATCTGGTGGGACCTGCACAGACAAAGCACAATTCTCCTGTAAGCGCTGCATCATTAGGACATTTACATCAAATCTCATAACGTGCCGCACGGAGAGAAAAGCCATTAAGATCATATTAAGCCATGATTGCATAATATTGTGCCATATTTTGGTCTCTGAAAATGTGCTGAGGCAACAAAACTGCACGAGCATTAGCGCCGGCGTTGCAAAGACGTTTTGCATCGGGGCTTTTAACGCTAGACTCTGATGTTTTTTTTTCCAGAATTGGGAAGGTAATTTCAATAAAAGGCAAATGCGATACTGAAATAAGCACTTTCCAGCATCGTATAAACACCTCCGTTGAAACGAGGTGTGTTTAAATTGTGTTAAAATTACCCCGTGCGCCCGACTTCGATGGTTAAGTGTTATTACCAAAAATAACGCACGTTCCAAAGGCTTTTTCAGCCCTCCTACCAATGCAACAATAACTGTCCTGGGTGTGCCAATTCGAACGTGCTTTACAGTTGTGGCACTGCAGTAGACGTCTTCAACTGTTCAGCCATCTCGTTGTCGACAGTTTAACACCTTTCGTGACCAATATTATCCATAAGACGTTTTTGGGTTAGATCGCGTAAATATAAATGCGTCATTAAACCCGCCAACACCCGGCGACACAGCCAATGAGTTTGGTTTGTCACGTAAACAAAACATGCCAATTCGTTGATAGTTCAGCACACCGGTGTGTTGGAGTAAACCCACAACATGTACGTGACAAACCTTACTATTTGGCTGTGTCAGGTGGTGGCGGGTTTAACGACACATTTATATTTCGTTGTGGACAGCTCTCGCTTCGCTCATCTGTATCTTGAGCTCGGCAGCACAGCCGAGAGGAAGACCACGGCCAGAAAGCGTGGGCCCGATGCAATCAGCTCGCGTGCGAGGCAACCCCGTGCATTGTTGCATCGTGAGACATGGCGATGGCTCGAGTGGATAGGTCCACGAATGCTGCCGACCAATATAAAACATTTTTTTTTTAAAGAGCCGTTCAGCAGAGGCCCAGAATGTCAAGCCTCCAGCAACAGATTTACCAAAGTTCAAATAAATAAAGAGTTCACACGCCTCTTGATTTAAACAAGGTCATGAGAGATTCGGAAAAGGGAAAACAGTAGGGAATTCCAAAGGGCAAGCAATGCGAAGGAAGGATAAGGAGAAAGAGTCGTGTTGTGACCTGCAGTGTGGTGGTTGAACACGATGTGCAAGAGACAAGTCAACTCAGGTAGACCAAATCCTGAACACGGGTGGAGGAATCATTTAGTGATGTTGACAGGAACAGTAACCATGTTAGTAGCGATAGAAGAGCGATAAGGAGGCGACTGGAGTTGCTGATGGCGCCTCGCAAACAGCAGAGACATTTGCCAGTGACGTTTGTTGGCACCCACCAGATGCTGTTGAGGATGAAGAAGAGCTGGATGAAGATGCATCCGAAGGGAAGAATTCCTCCCATGATGATGCCGGGCAAGGGCCGCGTGTAGAGGGACTGCGTAGGGATCTCGCGCGGAATCTGGTTGGTCCTCACTGGGCACTCAATGACCTGCGGGCACAAGAGGCAGCAGTGATTTTTTTTACTTGCACCAGGGTGGCTCTGCACAAGCACAGGAATCCGCTCCGCATCCAGACGTCGTTAGCAGTTAAACGCTGGCACTGCCTAAAGGTGACAATCCAATTCTAACACTTTCTGTAAATGATGAGAAACTCCACGAGTGTGCAAGCAGGGTGGAAACAAGATTTCATTAATAAATAAATGCACGAAAAACGGGAAGCCTTGAGTTGGAAGATTATTATGCTTGTTTACCCAGGAAAGCCTCACCAAGGGCCTTGCCAAGTTTTGGCAGCAGGGACCGATGGTTGCTACGTACAATCCCGAAAAAAGTAATTTGCGGATTTTGTAATTTGTCGAAAATTGGACCACGATGCTGGCACTCAATGGGCTACTGTTGTGAATGACGCCAGGAGGCCTTCAACTTGTACTGTGAAGCAGACTGCGCATTATCCATTAAGATCATACACGTGCAGTATTAACCAGGGCAGAATGCTGGATTCCACAAATTTACCTCTGGAACAAGTGACGATTGTGCTACTGCTTGGCCATGTCAGCAACCAATAGTACATGGTGTTTTAAAACGATGCACCCAATTTCCAAGCAGTATATTTCACGATGGCAACATGTTACAATCACACAAAAAGTTACAAACGGTTTAATGAGTTAAGTTTTACTAACCATTTTATAAATGCTCTATGTGCCCTCCACCTGCTGTACGGACAACATCGAGACGATAGTTGAATTCGTCCCAAACGCTTCTCTTCTCACGTTTCCCGCTGAGGTGCGTGGTCGCCCTGTGCTCTTCCCCTTACATCAACAGCAGCCCGTTTCCTCAAATTGTCGGTACCAACGACGAATGCTCTTTGACATTGGTGGATCAATGCCAAAACGCCGTTGAAACGCACGCTGCACCACAATTACGGATTCAGTCTTGCTGAACTGCAGAAACGCAAAACGCCCCTTGTGTTGCGGGGGTCACCGTCTTGCAAATTACTGAGGCTAGGGGCTGTTTGTGCGCTGGGAGAGACATCTAGCGGTAATAATTTGAAACTCTATGCCCCGCCCTCTCTATGCCCCGCCCTCTCTATGCCCCGCCCTTTCAAGTGGCAAGAGTTTCATTCATGGGCGGTTCGTGGTTGCAGAGATATAGCGATTTCTAATTGGGCCCATAACACCCTGTATATTATATTATACACCAGTACTGTGACGTGATGCGACACCCAAGACACGATGGAAGGACCGAACCTTTGTTCAGAATCATGCGTTTTGCTGTCTATGCAATTTGCCTTACGCGCGTATCATTACTCTGAGTTGAGCCTTGGACAGTGACAGGGCAGGAACAAATCAATAAGCTTTTCTTATCTCAGGTTTCATGTAAGCCGACTCAACACCACCACATTGTGGTGTATGATAAGCAAAATAACCCACATGTGGTTAAAATCATCCTATGTTAGGCTTACTTTGAAGTTCAGTTTATGTACTGATCACATGCTTAAATGTACAGCACATTTCCAAATCCTATGCTGAATGAAGGCTTCCCCCACGCGGTGCCTATTATGGGGATTGTTTGACCAGATTTCACCACGCTAGTCAGTGTGGATGGGCGAAGGGGGAATTCCCAGGACTAGTCCGATATCACTCAAGTCTGCTATTAGCTATTGGTCTAGAATTGAATTCGGGTTAATGGTTAATACCACTGCACCACCACTCCAACTTTAATGACCATATAATGCGATAGGTAATTATTAGGCATGTAATGATGCATTCAATTATCAATTAAAATTGATGACACTTGTGATCCATGCATTCATTTGTGCATGTGAAAATCTATTAATTACAGTTCATGCCAATTACGTGCTAATTACATATGCCAATGTTACATTTAGGTTAATTGGGAACAAAAAAAACTGTAAATGAGATGTACAAACAAGACAGCGAAAAATAATAAATTCTTGAATCGAATAATGACCCCAAATTACAACAATGTCTTGTCACTTAAACAGTGGTAATTCATCACTATACACCTGGAAAGAATGGAAATTAGCGAAAAAGAAACAAAAAAATCCGCCATTACGTGCGGTGCCGTGCGCAATTTTTGTATATTTTATATTGCACCAAATTTTATTCATGGGGCATCAACTATAGCTTGATGGCAAAATGCCTCAATCACCGATACAGCTCTCCCTTTAGGAAAAAAATCTCAAGTCTCAGTGGGCCCCTCGGCTGCCTTTTAAATAACCGACTGCGAGCAATTGCGAAGACTAAAAAACGCGACCGCAATGACACCTGCGCTCCTGACAACACCCCGCACATCTCACGGCGAAATGTCCTGAGACTGCAGATGCCCAATTGTGCTCGATGCTAAAAAAAAAACAACACATCTCGCACCTTGGGACCTGGCAGCCGTAAAGTGGCAAATTAAAAACTGCTTTACTCAATAGCGAGAGTGCCAACGGCCCAATTCAAGTTTCATTTATTAGGTAGAGCCCTGTGAGCCATGCGGCTCTTAAGTCGGGTGCAACCGCAACAAACTAAATATGAATCTACATTGCAGAAAACTATTACACCACAAGCAGACCAAAATAAAGCTACAAAAACAATGTAACAGTAATCATAGGAACTGTGATTTTAAATTCAACAATAAACGATGTACATAACACGTACGACAAAACCTGCAGCCATAGCTGGCAGCACAACACTCCCAGTGTATGATGTGTGAGTGAGTCAGCAGCAGCGTGAGTGAGTGTATGATGTGCGAGTCAGCGTATGATGTGCGAGTCAGTTTTAGGTCGAGCGAGTGTATGATGTGTGAGTCAGCGCACGATGTGTTAGTCAGCGCATGATGAGTGAGTCCGTGTATGATGTGTGAGCGAGTCAGCGGCGGTGTGAGTTAGTGTATGATGGGCGAGTGAGCCAGCACACGATGAGTGAACCTGTGTATGATGAATGGGTCAGTGGTTGTGCGAGTGTATGATGTGTAAGCGCATGATGAGCGAGTCAGTGCATGATGTGTGAGTGAGTCGGTGTCGGCTCCCTCTGCTCGCGCCGTCGGCCCCCACCCCCCCGACTCCGTCGCCCCCCCCCCGGCTCCGTCGGCCCCCCCCCCCCGCCCCTGGCTCCGTCGGTCTCCAACCCGCTCTCCTCCAAGAGCTTCCCCTTCTTCAACTCCATGAACATGAACGCCGCTCTCTCGTCGCAGAGCGTCTTCTCGTCTCCGGGCACCATGAGCATGTCGACGGGCATGGTGCCACCGTCCGTGCCCAGCGTGCCCACCGCGGGCCTCAACAACCAGAGCGGGCCCGCGCTCAGCTCGGCCGGTCCCACGTGTCCCTACGGGGGCCCTCCGGCGGCCGCGTACATGTACAGGGATACGTGCAACTCGAGCCTGGCCAGCCTGCGTCTCAAGGCGAAGCCAGCAGCACTCCGGGTTCGGCTACCCGGCCGGCGTGCAGCCGCCTCCCGCGGCGTTAAGCGCCTGGCAGTATGCCATGGAGAGGCCCGTTTGATTCGCCGTGGGATTTTTACGTGTAAATATATATGCGTGCATACAAGCAAACGTACGTACGTACGAGGAGTGCGCACGCAACCTACCCACGAGCACGCGCCCACGAGCACGAGAGAAGACGAGAAGAACGAGGAGGGTGGAGAAGCGAAGGGACGGTTTGGGGCAGGGCTAAGATGAAGAGTGCACAGCGTGGTGCGGCGCCATTTACACCCCCCGTGCGGCTCAGCGTGGCGGCGCAACGGTTTGCCTCTCCCGTTTATCAATAAAATAAACAGACGAGTAAATAAATAACACGCGCGCGGGGGGGGGGGAGATGCGACGATGCCGACAATCTTCCGAAAAGGTTACCGCCCGCGCCGCGCGTGCACGGGCAGGCGCCATGCGTCCGCATGAATTGCTCCGGAAGCCGCGTCGCCCGCGCTTACCGGTGCCGGCCGATGCAACGTGATGTTTTGGTTTTTTTTTTAACCGGCGTGCGTCACAAAGGACGCCGATTGATTTTTTTTCCTTCCCCATATCCTGCAAAACTCGGCGACCGTTTTTCACGCTCGATAGAGGTGGGGGGGGGGGAGCGGGGGGGGAGAAAAAAGGTGGAGGGGAGGGGGTGGCGTGATGGATAAAAATCTATACGGGGCCCCTTGTGTGCGTGCGAGCGGAGCGAGAGGAGAAAGGGAAATCCCAGCAGGTCGCGTACACGTGCCGCATTTAAAGCTCTTTCATCAATCCACTGCTGGATGAGGACATCTCCCACGTGAGAGTTTTTTTTTTTACTCTGCTTCGACCTGGTCAGCACGGCTTGGTGAGGGTGGGGAGCATAGATGTCAAAGCATTGTAGTAGAGTACAACACTGGATTGTGCTGCACTGCCCAGTGTAGCCCTGCAACTCCGATGACAATGTGTCTGTGTGTAGCAGCCACACATTCAAGCACTCTCCAGGCTCAAGCACTGAAGGCGGTTTGGTGGAGAGATGTAAATTACGTCGCCTGGTATACAGGAGGTCGTGAGTTCAATCCCAACCCTGACGCCTGTTTACGTGACAAACCTTACTAATTGGGTGTGTTGGATGGTGGTGGGTTTAACAACACATGTATATATTTACGCGATCGAACCCAAAAAATAAACCTGTATTATGGATATTGGTTGCGAAAGCCGACGTGTTAAACTGTATATTTGGAGTTTGTCCGTTCTCCCAGTAGTGATGGATTTTTCTCAGGTGCTCCAGTTTTTCCCTCCACATTTACAAACATGAGTCGAGAGAATTTGGCAGCGATAAATTTCCACGTGACAAGCCACTTGATCGAGCTATCATTCGTGGCCAGGTCACTTCTGAAAAAGAGCTATATAGCTCAGTGGGCCTTACCTGGCAAAATACAAATAGTTTAGTTCAGTTAAGTTTTTTAGTAGACTCCCATTCACGGCTGACATCACCTGGCAAATATCTAAACCGCTCCTGGGCCTCCTTTAGGTCGACTCAACCTGGTAAAATAAAAAATAGTTTCGCTTTAGTTAAACCGTGCTTGGCTTACGGGATCCGACTTGGTCTGACGCATGGCAGGCGATCCTGTCAGAGGTCATGGGCTATAGGTTTTAGTAAAAAGTAACATCTGGACCAGTGGTTCCCAACCTGTGGTCAACGAATCATTGGTGGCCCACGACGCCATGGAAAGTGGTCCGAGGAACGGTCGCAGGTCCGACAATTTAGAGTCGTTAAGATTTACGTTAAGAAAAAAAAGTCATCGGTGCGCGCTGGTCCGTACCGACGGTGTCACCGACGGGTCCAGTAAGGGTAGGGTAGGGGACCACCGCTGTAGATGGCAGTCGCGTCCCATAGCCCTACCTCCTTCTTGAAGCCGACAAAAGCGCCGAGGAAGGTGAGCGGCACGGAGATGCAGAACCAGAGCGCGAGGATGGCGACGAGCGTGCCGAACGGGATGGCGGCGGAGGAGCCCTCGGCCCACAGGATGAGGTTCATGGTGAAGAAGTCGACGAACACGAGGCTGCAGGCACACAGCGGCCGGCGCTAGGTACGGCGTGGGCAACGTTTTTTGATTGTGTCGAGCGAAAGAAAAGCGGCAAATGATAAGAGCACCATTGTTCAACTCGTCGCATCACGCGTACACTTGGCATAAGCACCTTTATTATGAAGGGAGCAAGGCGATCACGAGCGGAAGGCGGTGCATTTGACAATGCCTGGAGTAGTTCCGCAGGAGGGGACGATGATTGGCGTCTGTTAGCGAAATGTATTGGGTCGGGTAGCCGCCGGTGCGCCACGGGTCACCACCCGCACAGCAGGTCACGTTCGGGTCGGAACACAGTCAAGTTTATCGCGGGTAATTCGCAGATCACCCAAGATTTGACTGTTTGAGAAACCGGAGGGTGCGCGCTCCCGCGAGAGGTCTGGCCTGAGCCGCACACCCGCTCGGGTGAGAGATTAAGCTAGTCTGGGTAAGCCGAATTGTTCCCTACCATGTGACAAATAAATACCTACAAATTATCATTAGCTTGCTTTCGCACATTAACAAAAACCCAACCGAGCCATCGGAAAAAGTCGATTGTCGTTACAGTATAAACCAGCAAAGGCTGTGGGACCCAACACTTGCAACCTTTGCAACAAACGGCAAACGCGCTACGCTTCGTTGTCAATCGTGGCACTTGAAGATTATGGAATGTTCAACCACTCTGATGTCCTTGTGTTTTCATATAGAGCAACATGAGGTGCCAGGTGTTTAGTAGGGATTTACCTTGGGCAAAGAAAAGCCGTGAGGATCACACTGGTCTTCCAACGTTCCCCTCCAAGTGCTGCAAAGAAAAAGTGCGCGCATTTTTGTTGTGAATGCCCTCTACAACTTTACCAATGTCCCACCGTGTCAATTCATTTTCGACGGGTTTCGAAAGTTAAAAAAAATCCCCAAAACAAAGCGCTTCACCAATTAAGTTCACGTATCAAAACGCAAAACTAGCAACTCTCTTAATTCTGTGGAGCTGATCCCAGGGACCTCTCCCTTCTGTCACACTCTTTAATGCCCCACCAACAACGTCTCTCGATCCAGCAACGAAGGCCTCTGGTCAAAACTTCGAGTTAACCTCCACTCAAAGAAAGGTCGCTCCTTCTCCTGTGCTGCTCCACATTTGTCTGGAACTCCCTTCTGGTAAATCCGCCCTGCCAGGACTATTTCCTTGATGAAGTCCAAGACCCTCCTCTTCTCCTCTGCCTGCGACTGACCTGCTCTCCATCTCCCTCTGCGAAGCGGTCTCTTTCCCTCTCTGCCCTGTAGTCCCCTCCTTCCTATGCAATATAATCCCAGTTCAACACGTAGGCTTTCGCAACCAATATTATCCATCACAGCTTTTTTGGGTTAAATCGTGTAAATCCCTCTATTTAATGATAATGCACTCATTTACTAATAATGCAATTTAATTGCAATGGTAATTATCACTGAGACGAAGGACTATTTTTGTCAGGAGGGTCCTGCATTGGCGATTAATGTGTCAGCAACATTTTCTAATGTTTTACTTTTAATACGAGTTTACGTAATAATACATTGAATTATTGAAGGGTTCGTTGGTTACTCGATATCTACTTAACAGGTAAATATTAATACGCCAATTTAAAACTGTTCATCAGGGAATTTTTTAAAAAGTAATACTTTT
This sequence comes from Petromyzon marinus, assembly GCF_048934315.1. Lineage (NCBI taxonomy): Eukaryota > Metazoa > Chordata > Hyperoartia > Petromyzontiformes > Petromyzontidae > Petromyzon > Petromyzon marinus. The sequence goes on along the minus strand of NC_133713.1, from coordinate 6,972,224 downwards.
TAGGGCCCATTGGAATAAAGTACCATCCCCAACCCATAGCTACTCAATCTCTCTGGCCCCTCTATTTATGTGCTATGCAGAAGGGCCATTGCCCGTAAGGTGTCCTGTTATACATTATCATTGTTTTAAGGCCCCAGTGTTATTGACAAATGTGTTGAGTTTTTTTGTTGCTTTTGAACCACTGCCTACGCAGTGTCACCAAATAACTTGTAACATTGAGGTTCACCGTAAGAGTCTTAAATACACGGGAAGAGAAGTGTGGTGGGCTGAGCCAAATGTATACTTAAGATGTTTGCACGATGAACTTCAATATTTTCTGAAGACCAGTCAGCCAAAACATTGAGATATATTTCCTGTCAGTGACATTCAAAGTCCACTGTTATAATTTTTAATTTATCTGTTATTCATTGTACAAGTGAGCTGAAGTAGCAACAATGGCTTTTTAACTTCTTTGGTTCTTTCGGTAAAGTCACGTAGAATGAGAATATCCTTGCAGTCACGAAAGCTTTAAATCGAAATGGCTTTTTAACTTCAGCCGTTGGGAGACCTAATTAGGGAGAAGAAGCATTCCAAACGAAAAAAAATTTCTTGAGAGAAAGTTTGGAGTTCAGCCCCAGTCAGCAACTCATTTTTTCAATAAAAACTAAACACATTCGTCACTAACACTTTCACCAGTATGTTCTCGATGAGTATGCCAAAAGTGAAATTGAGCGCCTTCTTGACATTTAAAACTCAATCAAAAACGCCTGCTGTGTAGAACGGTATGTTCATCTCAGGGACGCTAGCAATGCTGACGGAGATGCAAACGCTCAGAATGTGGGGTTATTTTGCCTTCATCCTTCACAGGTGGACCAAGACACATGCATGAGAGGACTCAAGATGCAATGTGACTATTATCAGGCAATATGGCAGGCCCGATCTCTTGATCACTTTCACTTGCAATCCAAAATGGAACGAGATCCAGGTTCAGCTTTATCAAAAACCAAAAGCCAACAGAGAGACATGACATCATTGCAAGGGTGTTTAAAACTCAAAGATGAACTCGAGCCTCATTACGACAAAAGAAGGCGGCGTCTTTGGGAAGACAAGATGAAACGTGCACACCCATTGAGTGGCAAAAACGTCGTCTTCCTCATGCCCACATATTGCTATGGATGAGGGAAAAAATTCATGCAAGTGACATTGACACATTTATCAATGCACAGCTAACTGACCAAGAAAGACCCTGCCCTATTTAATGTGGTCTGTAAGCAAATGGTCCATGGCCGATGTGGGGAGCTCAATCCAAATTCGCCATTGTATGCATGACCGCAAGTGTACCAAGAAGTATCCAAGAAACTTCTTGAAAGAAACTCAGGCAGGGCATGACTGCCGTTGGTTTTCACACCTGATGATGACTGCTTGTGTTGCAGTCGAAACGTCGTGAGAATTTTATTGTTTTATATATATTTTATTATTTCATTGTTTCCCTTCAACGTGACTTTACCGAAAGAACCAAGAATATCCTCTATATCGTCGCAGAAAAAATGAAGATGGTGGATTTGAAACAACGCTCAGACCTGGCACCAACTCTCAAATGAAGGTTGACAACCAGTGGATTGTTCCCTACTGCCCTCCTCTGTGCAATATCTTTGAGGCCCACATTAATGTGGAATTCTGCAATTCTGTGAAAGCCATCAAATATGTTTGCAAATGCATCAACAAAGGCTCCGACATGGCTGTGTTTGCCTTACAAAAAGAGGGGCAAAGTGTGGATGAAGTTAAACCTTTTGTCAAAGGAAAATACATCAGCAGCAATGATGCCATTTGGAGAATTCTTGGCTTCCCCATTGGTCCATTTGGCAGTTCACCTCGAAAATGGCCAATGCATCTACTTCACCGAAGGAAATGCCCAGCAACAGGCCCTGGCTGCACAAGACACAACCCTGATGGCGTTTTTGGTTTTGTGCCAAAGTGACCCATTTGCTGCCAACCTGCTCCATCATAAAGTTCCCTCCTACTATACCTGGACTGCTAAAAAGAAAAATGGAAGCAACGTGCTGGTGAATCTGATGCCTTAAGAGTCTACACAGTTAATCCCAACGATCAGGAGTGCTACTTTCTGCGAATGCTTCTCCATGTTGTCAAAGGGCCAAAATATTTCCAAGACCTTAAAGCAGTGGAAGGAGTTGTCTGTCAAACATACAGGGAAGCTTGCATTCTTCGTGGAATTCTTGAGGATGATCAGCATCTTTAGAACACTATGACAGAAGCTTCTGTTAGTCAGTCCCCTTCTCGACTGAGATTGCTCTTCTGCATAATTCTTCAAGTTTGCAGCCCACATAACCCCATGGGAAAAATACAAAGAAGGCATGAGTGAGGACATCCTCCACATAGCTCAACGAGAAAATCCCAACCTCGAGGTGAACGTTTCCCATGTCATGTTTAACCAGGCCCTCATCCTCCTTGAAGACAAACTTCACTCCATTGGTGGAAAAGACCTCAAGTCTGTCGGACTACCATCAGGCTCCAGGGACAACCTCCATGCCCTTGCCCAAGAGATCCTACGTGAAATATCCTATGATGGTTTAGAGCTTCTTAACCTTGAGGAAAATGAACCAAAGCTGATGGATGTGTTGAGTGGTGAATGACGACACGGAGGCAGATCTTCAGGTAAGGGCATACGCCGGTTAATTAACAAGAAAGGTGATAAGTAAACACCAGGGGTAGGTGTCCTACACTCGGTCCTTCACGTGGACCCTTGGCTCTATCTGCTAGCCTGGGCTATCTCTTCGGGCTCTCTCACTCGAGTCGGGACGGGGGTTCAGCCAACACCACCCGACCGAGGAGAGCAGCACCTCCCGTAACTAGAGCCGGCTTCTACAGACTTCTTGAGCTCTACCCCTGGCTGTCTCTTCGGCTCTCCTCAACCGCTCACCATCCGTGGCTCCCACAACGACCACACTTTCGTAACGGGGCCCCCCCCCCCCTTAAGTACCCCGAGGTGACATGACGTCATCGCACCTCCCAGCGTGTATGACGTCACGTCTCCATACTACTCCGACAGGTGCACAAAGAGAAGCCTACACGAAAATCTAGGAAAGGCATTGAATCTAAAAATGGAGGCATAATTTTCCTAAACCGATCATGGGCCTCCTGTAGGTCGACTCAACTCTCAATGAGTACCTTGCGTAGTGTGTCAGTAACAGCACCTCACTAACAGCACTGTAATGGGAAGGGGGGGGTTTATGTGTTCGGGGAACTGCCCAGAATGTGGTGGAGTACTCACACTTGTACATGCGTGCCGCCACGTATCCAGCTGGCAGGCCCAGGAGGACCCACAGCACCATCGCGCAGGTCATGAGCGCACCGCGGTTGGCCGGAGAGAGGAAACCCATGCAGGCGAAGACTGCACGGCACACGCCCACAGCACAGCAAGACAACAATGCCGAGCGGAGGATGCCTCTGCAATCCAACGAGACGGCTTAAATCGACAATTTTTTTATTTTATTTTAACGCTTGCAATACTCGCTATCGAATCTTTTGCGCGAGATGCGACCCGAGCGCAACTGCGTTCGGCATTTCCGGAAAAAGGTTAAAGGCTATATAGCTTGCACCAGCCACCGCTGGCAGAAAGGCCTCCACGAGAGTGAGCCCCAGGAGGTATTTCTTCAACTCTTCCACGTCGTCCAGACGTGTTGGAAAAGGTGGGCATACCCACACTTTACCCAACCGCACATGACCTGCCATTTGGTATGAACCCATTCGCACACTGCTGGGTGGGCAGAGGTTGCGTGGGGAATTTAATACATTTGGCCCATTGCTCCGACTGTCGCTCCATTAGATAAGAGTCGAACCAGCGACCTCTGGATTGCCAGTCTAATGTGCTAACCGTTCCACCGCGGCAGCTCCCTGTGTAGCTGCAGGAAATAAGCACAGATGAATAACGTACTTGGCATGTAACGAAGCATCAATTCATCGATTAATATCGATTGTTATACTAGTGACACGTGCATCCAATTGTGCGTGAGGAACAATTCTATTCTTGTATGCCCTTTATATTTGGTTCGCATTACCCCTGCAGCCACTGAAGGTGCCGCCGTACAAAGCTAAATAAAACGATTCAAGAATGGAACTCTGACAAGGAATATAGAGGGCCGTGAATCACCATAAACAAAGACATAAATCAACTCCTTAATCTTCCCCGAGGAGGGGTGGGGGAGATCTATAAGCGTGGTCCAACTTGGCAAACAGGTTTAACCAGCTCCATTTGCAACCAGACCTGCCAGTCTAACCACTTCATGTTGACTCAGAAGTAGCTTATACCAAAACGTTAAAGGTGACACACACATGGGGTTTGCATACTTGGCTGAATGAAAATGTCTCCATTGGGAATGATGCAATGGTCATTCTTCAGAGCTCTGAACAACAGCCTGTGTTCAGGAGGGCCATTGCCCAAATGTTTGCAGATGTCAATCAAATTCTGAACAAGGACTTCCTTACACACCGTGCGGGTCATAGGTTTCATTTGACCACAATCTACCATGCTGGTCGGTGTGGGTTGGTAAAGGCTGGTAGGATTAAATGTGGATCCATAGATGTAGAGTACAACAATTGATTTTGCTGCACCGCTCTCTCTACAGCCCACAACGTACCAGGCTCAAACATGCGTAGAGCCTCGGGAATGTAACGCATTGTCGGTCATTTGGTCAGAGGCTCGTCACCTCTCAGCCACACAAAGTGTGGCCGAGGATCTCAGAAGTAGCTCTGTGATATCCGCTTCAGCGCGTTGTTCTCAGCACTGCTCTGCGAGAGATCCAAACAGATACTCTCTTGACCGACATGATGTCGACAGACACAACTGAGACAAAATTGCGGTAAAATTACTTTGTTCTTTTTGTGCTTAGTTATAAGTCCGTGTCAATGATGAGAGGCGTGGTGGCGGTCGGAGGGAGATGTTTTCATTCTGCCTCGACAGCAGTGGCTAGTGAAGTGCGGCACGCGTACACAAAGTGATGAAGGTCATGATGAAGATCTGCGTGCCGGAGCCCAGGAAGACAGCGAGGAGCATGCTGGCTTTGGGAGGGCGAAAAACATCGCCATGGACCAGCTTCCAGCCGTACTCCTCTTGCACCTCCTCCTAGAAAAACAAAAAATATATATAAAAAGTTATTTCCGACTCCAATGAGCATCGAAGCGGTGCTGGGTCTCCCACAATTACAACGCTGAGCCAGTGGTGTAAAATTCCTCATTCCAATTGTGGGAACGAATATTTCCACAGGAGAACCACCGGCTGACTTCCACATGAAGTACTGTACTACTAATTTTATCAACCACAAAATTATATATGGTGGGCCGAGTCAAACTCTCACCCCCCCCACCCGCCCCCACAACCAGAATTTGAATTCGCAACCTCTCCATCTCGTGCCGCTTTGCTCTACAATGACTGTTATCTTCCTAGAAAAGAAGATTTGAATTAAGCTTGTCACTAATCACCTCACCCTGACCCCTTGTCACTAATCACCTCACCCTGACCCCTTGCCCAACGACACCCACCCTCACCTCACCCCCCCAACAATCTGATGAATTGAGGGAATGTACAGTACGGCAGAATATAACCCACAATATCTCACTGTCCACAAATTATGGTTTTGTTGAGAGTACGCAGATGAAGAGGGTGACAAAAATGAATCGTTAAGTTCAATGTGTGCCCATCTGTTGGGAGATGATACAATAAAAAGGATATTATCACTTTGCTTGTTTGCCCAGGAAAGTCACAATGTATCTACAGACAATTTTTAATGAGGGTCCTGCCAAGTACTCTTTGGTTCTTTCGGTAAAGTCATATAGGGAAAAAAAAAATTCTTAAATAAAACTAAAATGAAAACTACATTTCATTTTTTTTAATTTAACTAAATTTACATTTTATTTTTATTTTTTACCTACGTGACTTTACCAAAAAGAACCAAAGAGTATGGATCCTTGCAGTCACGAAAACCTCAAATCTAGGTTCTGCCAAGGTTTCACAGTAAGGGGCAATGCTGCAAAATTTGCAGGCACCATTTTAAAGCTTCCGTGGGCTGATTGCAGCGGCAGCGCAAATAGTGCAAACAAAGGCGGCAGATCTAAGATGGCTACGCCAAACCCGTGACACTCGGCATTGCCATGGCACGGTGACGCCATGAGAATATATATTTTTAAACTTACAATATTTAGCGTTGAAAAAAATGTAACTTTCCAATTGTTTTTCGTGTAACTGGCAAACAGGTAGCGTAAGTGTGAAGTAAGTCCCGAAAAGAGGAATCACGGAACTGCAAATTTGTGCTAATGGGGGGGGGGGGGCATTACGCGAGGAATGCCTGGACACAGAAAAGATGCCGAGTCAAGAATCAAAGCCAGGCCATTCTTGCTGTGAGACACAGGTGTTATAACTGTGTCACCTTGCTCCCCACCCTTTAAAAAGTTAATTTCATAACGTTCCAATGAAGCTAGCATGTGCATTCCAATCCACTGCTGGAAGACGGCCTCCACACGCTGTGCGGGTCGTGCAGGTTATTCGACCATACGTTGGTTAGTGGGGGGGGGGGTGTTTGTGAAGGCCAGAGGCACTGGCATGGGAGCATAGTAGTATAGTACAAAATTAAAATGTATGTTCAGCACTGTCCTCTCCTCTATTTAAGACCAAAACAGGAAGACGTCTTTCACAATTCTGACTAATTGCCTGATGAAGCTAGTTAAATCACCATAAAAACGTCGTACTTGAATTATAAATGTTGTGGGTTTACTCTCCAAGATGCCCGTATGCTAAAGTAGTCACTAATTAGCATGTTATTTTACGTGACAAACCGTAAAGATTGGCTCTGTCGGGTGTTGCCAGGTTCAACGACACATTGACATTTACGAAAACTAACGCAAAAACACTTTAAAAAACCAGGTTGCCTTAAGCTTCATGGCTATCTTGTGAGCAGCAGAGGGCAGTTTAACACGTAGGCTTTCGCGACCAATATTATTTACTACTATAATGAGCCAAGAATGTCTGTGTCCCGCGAGTGATGTCACTCCACGTCGGCCAGCCCCCCTCATTAATAATCATGAACAGGTGACGTCCTGCACATGGACCACCCCCCTCATTAATAATCATGAGCGAGTGACTTCACTTCACATGTAGCACCCCCCCTCATTAGTATTAATTAGCGGGTAACATCACTCCACACGGGGAGGGGGGGCAAGGAGCCTCCTCCCCCCTCCTCGGCGTCAACTTACAACCCTCACTGTAAAGGCAGAACCCTCACGTCACGTGATCTCCGTCACGCTATTGAGATGTATAAGTAAAAAGGACGTCGTGATGAACAAGGGATTACAACCTTTAAATGAAATAAGTCTATATTCTTAGCTCTTTCGGTAACGTCACGTTGAAGGGAAACAATAAAGTAATAAAATATATATAAAGCAATAAAAATTCTCACGACGTTTCAACCATAACACAAACGGTCGTCATCAGGTGTGAAAAGCAACGGCACACCTGATGACGACTGAAATAAGTCTGTGTCACCGCGGCCTTACAAACTGCACACGAATGGATGCAATGAATATCACGTCTCGTTCTGCTTTTCGCTTGCAAGTTTCAGATTTATATTAGGCGAGTGCCTAGTATCAATCCAATCAGAATCCAATCATACGCAGCCAGCCGTGCGAATCGGAGGTGCGATGCAAGCTACAATACTAGCTGCACAGCTCACAAACGCAAGGTCGGTAGCAATGTCAATCATTACCCAGAAAAGGCCTCTCCACTGTGTACAAACTCTTTTTAAGGAAGAGGATAATACTCAAAAGGTCCACTTGCCATACTGCCAATTCCCGGCTACCTCGCTGCTCAGCGGGCATGGGAGTTTAGCACCTTCACACACGATTCACCAACCCTTTTGCCTCCAAAGCACTGGATCACAGGTGTGTCACCACACCCGGGCCCATTGTAATCATCGCTGTCATCACCGTCATCATTTTCTATATCCGCGCGGTTGTTGCTGCATCGAAATGCGAGTCTCAGCCTCTTGCATCCAATAAAGCATCTCTGCCAGGTATGACTCCAACTTGGGTCACGGTCTCTCTCGCAGGCACACGTTGAGAGGAGGGGGCTCATCAATGCAGCACACGAGCTGAAGGAGGAATTACGAAAACTGAACGAATGTGTTATTGGCCAACCGCCCCAGTGAGCTGGGCAAAAGAGATGAAAGCACCATAATAGCAGCACTTATCCTCACCATCTGCTAAGCCTTTCAAATAAGGGGCACTTCATCTGATTAGCGGCATTACAAATCCAAAGAAGCTGGAAGTAGCTCAGCAACACAGGTGTTTAAGGCGCCGTGTGCCAGAGTAATGAGCACGCAGCAGTGAGCAGCCACCGTAAGGATGTACAGGCTGCACCCTCAGCTTTCATGATCGAGGTCTGGTTTCTCCATGAATGTTAAAAAAATTAAAGGGGAAAAAAAGGTAATTGTACTTTTTGGTGCATTAGTCAAAGTCAACTGATTACAATACACATGGATTAAGTTTGCAGTCCAGTGGAGGGCACTCTAGAGATTGAGCAATTGAAGCATGTCAGTGGCTCCCACACTGTAATCAGTGCTATGGAAATGGTTACATTGAATGAACGATTGGTTCTGCTGTGAAATGTCCAGCATACACAGCTATGCAAGAAGAATATCCACAGCACACAACATCGTACAAAAAAACATACTTAATGCACGCAAACGCAAATATTACGAATAACGTGCTTCAAGTGACAAAACGCACCGTTGCCTGAGAATTAACTGTGCTGAATGAAAGTTTTATTTTTTTACGAGCAAGCTTAAATTTACTGTAAATTTTTTTAGCAATGTACAACACCTTTGGGTTGCTGTGACACTGCGGAAAAGGTGACAAACAGCTAGAGTTGAAATTCAGATGCCTTGAACATCTCTCCCACTTGCCACGACTCTTTGGTAAATAAATCCCACCGAGACCCATTTACAATTCTACTGAGAAGACCGACATTTATTGCACCGAATCTGGCAGAGAGGCTGCATTGTGAAGCCGAAACTAGTGTGCACATCCAAATGCAGTGCCCCCTGCTGTGCACTTAAGGCACGCTTTGTGTCTAATGCACACCAATGTGACGTTGCTCTCTCAGCGACGGTAAAATTTACGGAGCTGCAATGTAGGAAGGGCAGGACTGGCGTTTCGTCTTGCACACCGGAAAATATAAAATGCCTGAGGCTGACCGCATCCGATCGTACCCGATCGTTTTCAGACAGACGAGGGAACTAGAAGAAGATTAGACGAGGGACAACTCGGGAGGTGGCAGCGATGCATTGAGGCGGCAAGCGCAGGCGTGAGAGAACTAAGGGATGTTCGGAAGAGAGGATGAGGAGGAGGAGGAGGAGGAAGGCGATGCGAGTACTCACAGCCGACTCGGCCTGGTTGTAGCGGGCGATGTCGCGGTGCAGTGTTCGCAGCATGATCATGGCCACCATACCGGACAGGAAGAGCACGATCACCAGCGAGTTCATGATGCTGCCGGGACGAAAAAATGGGCGAGGGCGTAAGCTCACTTGTTGCGCGACTCAACCAGTCCAGACTTCCCAGTACAGCCAGGGACAATAGTTATGCGACTGTCCCATTGCTTGTTTTGTTCTCCACAATGTTACGACGATTGTGTTGGCAGGCATCATGTCATGAGACATGTATTCATACGTAACCTTTGCACAACAGTGGATCCCTTTGTGTTAGAGAATGGCGCACAAAAGCGGATATCACAAAACTACTTCTGAGATCCCTTCAAGTGGCCTCTGGTCCACAAACGTTGACAGTGAAACTGGTACTGCGAATTTTCCAGGGTCAGAATATTGGCAATGAAGTGCAGAGAAAAATTTTACGTGATTTTGTGTGGCCATTGTTGACTGGGCCAAGACCATCAAGCCACTGCACATGAGAACCCGGTTTGGTCACAGGCAGCGGTCAGAATTCGAACCCAGGATTCTCAGCGGTGCCATTGCATCGCCATGATCTCCAAGCCACCTCTGTCTCAATGTTGTTTTTTTTACAGTATTTAAACATGAGACAAATAAAGCAATCTAATGCGCACAACAAAATTAACAGAATCGTGTCTTTGTAAGAAAAGATGATTTTGCATTCTTAAATGATGTATGCGATTTGCTCACCAATACCCAGTAAGAAACAGTGAATTTTACACACACCACGAGGACAACTCTTAGTATATGAACCAAACGACAACAAATATTGACAATTCATAGAATTATGCAGTGGCTGAATGGTTACACGATTGTAAACCCCACGAATATTTTATTTGGATATAAGGAGCGAAACACAAGTTTACGCACTTACGTTTCACACGTTTAAGAGAATTCCGCAGGACTACCCGTTTGCGCATCTTCCATCTTTCATTACGCAAGGCTGCATCATCTACAGTGACGAGTCTACCGGCAGATTCGTTTGGCCCTTGTAAGGGCTGTTCATACTCAAACCATCGTTGCCTTTCCTCACCAGAAGGTCGTTTTAGTGAGGTTCAGTTGCTGATGATTTGTTGGGGTTTTTTTTTTTTACACTTGAGGGGACGACCTACATGCATGCTGTGTCATCTTCCCCACATCCCCCCACCCGCCCCCACCATGTTTGCTCTATGCAAAGAGCTCTCACCTGAACCACTGAATATTTGTATGCGGCATGGACTCCAGGATGTAGTCCCAACGTGATGCCCAACGGATGTTGTCGTTTTTCTAAATAAAAAAAATGCATTTATTTCAGAATGTTGCTTATGAAAAATCACCTGGAATGCACCCAATCTGGTGAGATCTCAGAAGCAAAGCGAAGTTGTATACATGTTGAACTTGTTTTGCCTGGAAGGTGCTTGGATGGGCAACCACATAACCAGGTGTTAAAAGCTACGGGCGATACATTCGGGGCAGCAGAAGTTAGTGCAGCAAAATCCATTGCTGTGCCATACTTCTATGCTCCCAAGTCTGTTCCCTGCCTTCATCAACCCGCATTGACCAGCGTGGTGAAGTAGGTTCCAGTAACCCCCCACAACGCGCATTAAGTGGGCAAGCCATTAATGCAGCAGTGGATCGACAAAGGGATGTATATGTTAGCATGTTACGTTAATCAACACCAATTCTAAATTGCAAGCAAAATGCACAATCTACTTATTGGCTAGCTTTGACTACATTAGCTCCGTGTTGTTTCACCACAAAAAAAAACAAGCTGCTAAGTATTCACTGCATAAGGGTATCGCATCAATTCACTCAACTGGGATGATACATCTCGATAATCCCTCCATACGGATAGACTCATGCACATTTGCAAGTCAGATCACATTGTGCCCACAGGGACAGCTGCCACTCGGGGTACCCTGTCATATGTGTTTAGTTACCTTTGTCTACAAAATGCTGATGTTTACACACCATATGAGGTTCTAATTGAAGGCTGCGCCGATGCTGGCCAAGAGCGGGAATCGGAACGCAGATAGCCAGGTTTGTAGTGCAGTTTGCTAACCACAACACTACCATTCCCCAGTCAGTGGTACACATTACACTATAACCTTAATTAATTGAAAGCAACCAAGATAAAATGATGCCGATCTAAAACGGACAACGAATTCTATAAAAACCACACACATGGGGCACTTCTCTTCCCATCCATTATTGCAATCTGTGCACAAGTGACATCCAATCAAACATAACACCTTCACACAAATCTGCCCCGAGTACATTGGCCAATTTGTTCTTTTTGTTTCAAATTAATTTTAATCATCCCCAAACAGAAACCAAAGCGACAAGCAAAAGGAGCAGGCACCTGGAAGGTGATGGAATATGTGTAGGTAATCTTGACATCTTCCTTAAATGCCACAGGGATATCCATGGGATCTGAAGACGTGCAGTCAGGTTTCCCAGCCGCATGCTTGAAACTGTAAAAACAATTTAATATTTAACCAATAATATATACACCGTCAACAAAGCAATTGTACAGCCGTCATAGGAGAGAATGCCAAGCATGTATGCTGGAATTATTTCAGACCGTACGTGGCTAACCGTGCTAATCAGAAGTACGGGAGGACAACGAAACACAAAAAGCAGTTCTAAAGAAATTCGTTCTCAATCTGGATCTAAAAGTGCATAGCTCCAGTGGCTTCCTAATGTCAGGAAGAACAGCATTCCAGACGGCCGCAGCACATCTGAAAGCACGCAATGCGGTGATAGTTTTTGTTCAATGGCCAGCCAAAAGCCGCTGCGAAGATGACTGAGTTCGCGGTGATGGTTAATGCTCCTTGACGAGATCAGCAAGGTAGAGTGAAACCTTGGATTGCGAGCATAATTCGTTGCGGAAACGTGTTTGTAATCCAAAGCACCCGTATATCAAAGCACTCGTATATCAGTTGTGATCACGTGACTCTCGGCAGACAAAGGGTATACGTACTACTCGTATTGCAAGACCCTCGTTCGTTTATCAAATTAATATTTATTTGAAATGTTTGCTCGTCTAGCAAAACACTCGCAGACCAAGTTACTCGCAATCCAAGGTTTTACTGTATTTGGTTAATTTGTGGCAAGCACATTACGTGCAATGAGTGCGACCTTAAAATGTATTCGTTCGGTAACCGGAAGCCAATGTAGCTTGGCGAGAACTGGACAGACACGGTCAGATCTTGCAGTACCCATCACGACACGTGCCACAAAATATTGTACACACTGCAGCTTGGCAATGTTTCTTTTGCCAGACATCCCGTAGTGAGCTGCAATAATTCAGCCTTGTCGATACTATGCTACAGGCCACTGTGTTTTCCAAGTCACAACTCAAGTGGTCAAATGTGCTGTGGAGCCAACATAAAAATGGCAGGGGCAACATAATAATAATAGAGCCACACCCAATCCAAGGACTCTTTTTCAGTAGGGTCCCACAGCATTGAGTTTGGTTCGTGCGTCGCACTAACGCCCCTCACCCACACCACCCACCCCTCCCACCCTGGGCTGTACATCCCACGCAAACGCACGGGCAGTGCAAGACCAAAATGAAAAACATCTGACCTTCTGGGCTCCAGCTTTGCAGTAACCAGCCTGGCCTCTTGCGAATGCTCAGCATCGCCGCTGTGGTAGAGGATTGTGATGTCCACGTGATTGAAGATGTAGTAAGTATTGGGCTTGTTGAAAGCTTCCTGTCACACCGAGACAAAGAAGCAGTGGATAAATATAATTAAGCGTCAGATTCAAATTTTTCGAACGAAAATGGCACGCAAGAAAATGGGAAAAATATATAGTTAAGCAAAAGTACTGAGGGTGTTTCGCTTTGGACTGATGTCAGATTTAAACTTTGTTATTAAGATAAAAATAACTTTTTCCCATATGTTCAAGATTTCAGCATTGTCACAAGATGAAGAACCCATTCGGATCTCTCGTAAAGCAGCAGAACCCATCGTGTAAAGAGAACGGCCCACAAAAGTGGATATCACAGATCTACTTACAGAGAAACCTTTTCAAGTGATCTCTGGTCCACACAGGAACACCTTCCTACCTTACCACTGAATTTAATGTTCATCGCATAAGGGTCACACTGATATTTAATTATCATCACTGGAATATAGCTAAATTAAGTGTAGGACCAAATTTATTTACGATTTTATTTTTGTGTGTGTGTGCACTGTATGTAGAAAATATTTCGCACCGTACATAGCCAACAGTTCTAATAGGAAGTGCAGGGGAAGGACAACAACACGCAAAAATCAGTTCGAAAGAAATTAGTTTTCAATCTACATTTAAAAGAGCATAGCTCCAGTGGCTTCCTTATATTGGAAGGAAGAACGTTCTCGACGGCCACAGAAGCGCACCTGAAAGCGCGTGATGCAGGGACAATCCTTTGTTGTACTTGTTACCCAAAATGTTCGATGGTTAGCATCATTGGTGCCACCTCAAGGGACCGGGGGTGTCCAATGACAGGTGGCGGTCAGGATTCAGAAACAGGATCTCACATTTTTGATTTAAAGCTTTCGTGACTGCAGTAATTCATATTCTTAGTTCTTTGTTTCCCTTCAACGTGACTTTAACGAAAGAACTAAGAACAGGATCTCACACCTATGCAAACTCATCTCTCCGACCCCTGAACTGGGTCATCATACTTACGTTGATGACGCAGGCATCCCTTTGTTCGCCTTCCGCCGACACGAGGCAGCCCACGGGGAAACCTGGATTGCAAAACTTCTTTGCACCCTCCACTTCGTAGCACCACGTAACTGGCATGTTGTCTATGATCCTGCAAAGGAAGCCAATGTGAAGCATCTTTCAACGCCTTGCTTAGCCATGCTGAGCTTTTACTTGTTCGTATTTTCATCGCGTTGGGCTGGTACTGGAGAACTTGATCTGTCATTAACGTTTCAGGAAATGGTACTTCTTCAAAACGCACACAGAGGCCCAGAGAAAGAGTGGATGAGAAGGATTGGAGACTACTTTACACCATGGGGCCAGATGAGAATTACATTAAAACAAACATTTCTGATGTCCAGTTTAAAAAAAAAGGTAAAATGCATAGTTAAACAAACCATAGCTATGTGGTCCGAGACAAAGACTTAAATGTAAAAAAAAGCATTCCCAAAATAAAAACATTTGTATGAAAAGTAAACGTTTACAATGTCGCTGGCACAGAACACTGTGGTAATATTTGTTCTTGTGAGGACTTGGCACCAAATAAATGTCTGAATTATCATTAGTTACTTTTAGCTCTTGTCAATCTGCTACTGGAATAGGGATTTCCCCAAACTGCATTATCTACGGGGGTTGCGAGGCCATATTTCACCGTGCTGGTCTATGCACAAAGACTACAAAAGAACCCGTACTGACCAGAGTGGCGAAGTATGGTAAATAAAAAAGCCTTGCAACTCACCAAAGAATGGAAAGGCCTTCATACAGCAGTGGAATGACAAATGTGATACACGTGTTCAAGTTAAGTATTATAATGCCTATAAATGCTTTTCAGTCATGGGAGCTGTTTTATTATACTTCACCATGATGGTCAGTGGTAGGTCAGTGAATGTGGGGGTCTGGATTGGTTCCGATATCATTTGCCAATGATATTAGAAGTCACCGGCAATCGAACACAGGTGGCCAGTTCATACCACGGCATGCTAACCTACTGGGTCCAGCTGCCACCCTTGGTTATTTGCATTTGATAAATTAGTTTCGTTGAAAATATTATTATAGTCCAATTTGAATTACAGAGTATAAACAATACATATTTTTGTACAGTTTTGTCAGTTACATTGGGATACCTTATTTACTGCATACGAGAGAGTACAAACGAGACGGACAGTACAAATTAGTTAAACGGAATTAAAGAGATGGGACAATATAAATACAGACGAGACAAAAATAATCAACTCTAACATTGAATCAGGATCCCAAATTGTGACAATTCATTGAATCACTGGTAGGGCGGGGGTGGGGAGTGGGGTGAATTATTCTATGGATAAATGTAAAAAACTGGTAAAGTCAGACAGCAGTGTTGTTAGCAAAATGGTGAAACTCCCAAGTGCACCGTCGGTTGGGCTATGCATTGCGACGCACGTCACAAAAGAATGCAACGCCCTCTCGCTCAGCCAATGACCAAAGAGCTCACCAGTGGTTCTGGTAGTTGAGTTGCATGGCTCTCTTCAGAAAGTCCAGCTTTACTTGGTCTTCTGTGCTTTTAACGTTGTAGACCTTCGTTTCGCACACCTTCTCGCACGTTTTCTCAGCTTTGAAGGAGATCTGATCGCAAGGTCGTAAAATGAAATAACGTAAAAAAATGCCACTGTGGTCTTCTTTTCGACGCTCTGCTGCTGAAGGCCATTAGACGCTCGCGACATTTTAGGGCAATCATCAGCTATCGCTACCTCCAATAGTTGCCACACCATATTCTGTCACAAATAAAACTAGTTGCCCAATTCTTTTGAAATAAACCGATCAATGATGCCACTTACGGGGAAACTAGTTTTGATAACTGCGAAACAGATCGCAGACCTAGGTCGTGTGACTTAATAGTGGCGGTGGCATGGCCCTGCAACAGCGCGTTGGCCGGTTGTTGCGGGAGTTGGCAATTCGAGGCCAAGAGGCCACCCTGGTGAATACCGCGGTGTTAGCCATTAAAATACGCAATGACTGCTTCGCAGTTGACGCTAAAGAAAACCCTTATGTCATTTGAAACTTGTTGTCCACCGTGTTCAGGCGTCAAGGTATAAATTTGCCAAGTACCAAAAAATTATCTGCAAATTACTCAATTTGGATTACACAGCAATGATTGACCCTACTGGCAAACTGTCTGTCAGCCAGGTACCTAGTCAGGCCAGCTACCACTGGGAGTTTGGAATGAGATGTGCAAGTCGCTTATTGTGTTTAAAGCACTCCAATTACTACACATCAACTCTGTTCTAAACTCTGACCCAAGTGTATTGAGGCCATGAGTGTTTCCAAATTAAAATAATAAATATACAAATATTTCCCCAGGAAGGTCCACAGAACTATGTTGCTCTTTTTCAGAAGCGACCTGGCCACAAATGATAGCTCAAATAAGTGGCTTATCACGCGGAAATGTATCCAAATACTCGAAACGCATGTTCCTAACATTGTCACCGTGTGCTCCTGCGTACACGTGATAAGCAATTTCTAGCAGGGAATGTTGTAAATTCTTAACGTTGTCACAGCATTTCAAAGGCACATTCAGAAATACTCGAGTACAGATCTCATAAGTTCAAGTTCATGCAACTTGTGGAATCTTTACAAAAACACAAGCAATCCAAAGGTGTACAAAACTAATGCTATGTCCACCAATTACCCAAATATTTCTTCTTTCGTGCAATGTAAACGTAGGACTGTAAATCCGGAAAAGTGTCCCAACTGACAGGTTCAGAGAACAAAAGATATCAATGTCATGGTGTGTACTGTAGTGTAGCATGTGCAACCGATGGATTTAAACCCACTTGAAAAATATAGGCTGGCTTTATTTGTACAGACATAACACGGAATCCTACGAGTGATGGATATTTTGATTTGTTTCCTTTTAAGATGCAAGTGATCAAGAGGTACAGTCTGTTTAAAGGAAGAGTGGTGCCTCTGGGACAGAAACTAGAACAAAGCACAACCTGAGATTAAAATGATCCCCCTTTGAAGAGTTCACAAGAAAGCACCATGGGGAGAGTATTGGGTTTCTCTTTCTTGTTGCCTTTTACGATTCATATTCCCCCAAATCTTGCCCGAGTATTCCCGAGTTGGTTTTACAGTTCTGTTGACATTGCCTACGAGTGAAGCCCCAGCCAGTTACTAGGGCTGCGTGCGGGTGGGGCTTTATGGTACACACGCTATGTCCAGCCATGTCCAACCGGGCGCTGTGTAAAACCCACACACGTTATGTTGTAACAGTGGGTCCAATGAACACAATAAGCAATAACAACCAGGAATGCGAATGCTTCCGCATTGCAAAGTAAATGCTAGTAAAACTGGATGACCAAAGTCTGTGCCCGAATGTGTTTGGATATTAAAGATACATGTAAGTTTTTCTCATGAATAATGTTGAATACATTTACCAGTCAATCGTGTGAACAAAACATGTTTATGAGTCATGTTTGTAATAGGAGTTGCAAATGCTGACATAATAACGTGAACTTTTGAAGTGCAGTTACATTTCCATTGGGGGGCTACTACATTAAGTTATTTGTAGTACAATGGATTCAGATTGCGAAAACCACAGTGCTTGCTAACTAAATACGATATCTAACAATGCTCAGACTCTTGTATAGACATGGTGCAGTGGTTTACAACGGTCGAACAAACATAGAAGTACGACACTACATACCGTCACGCTTGCAAATCCTAGATGTGATGCGTTCCACCTTATCATTGTCCTAAATTACGGTTTCAAAATCTATTTAACATCTCACTCACCGAGTATGGGGACGGCTCAATCCGCTCTCCGAAAAGAACCTGCCCCAAGTTCTCCGAAGGTCGCTTTTTTCCTTCTGCTTGGCAGAAGTCGAAGCTGTGGAAGACCACCGTCAAAAATTCAACCCCTCATGCAAAGGCACTGAACTAATATGTACAGACAGTATTTAGTTTCTTGTCAAGCACAGAGTTGTCTAGTAACTGTTGAATTTAGATTATTTTAATTGGCCTTTACCCCAAAAATGTCATGTCATATAGACGAAGAATTCATTAAAATGTCTAGCAGAGCAGTGCAACCGTTTGTGTTAGAGGAAGGCCCACAAAAGCAGATATCACAGAGCTACCTCCGAGAGCCTTTGAAGTAACCTCTGGTCTACACAGTAGGGGAAAGCCCTCTCTTACTCACCATGCCACTATCAGTAATGTTTATCACATGACAGTGAAAATATTTTTAACCGAGCTGGAATTTTGCCAAATGTTGCTTATTCTACAAGTGCCACCATGGACAAAAATTTGCTCTCTGTAGATATTAATGTAATTATCGCAAAATACATGACAGGGCTCTACTTCAGTGAAACATGCCAATGACAGTAATACGTGTCAGTGACCAGATGAGGGCTGTTGGCTTGCCTTCACTCTCACAACTACAGTCGTGGCACACAAGTCAAACATTAGGTGACAGTTGATTCTTTACAAGCAAAGTGTTGTGTTTCACTGTGTCGACTAAATTAACGGTTTACTTTAGCCATCTCACCCTTGTAACACAAACGCTTTTAGCGCAAGCAACACAGCATAATCTACAGCTAGGGTGGGAAACCCTTTTCAAGCTGAGGGCTAAACAAGACACAAAAATGCAATTGGCTGGACACTCATTAACACACGCCATTGCGTTATAGTAATTAGAGCTCACCTATAAAGCATTGTGATGCCTGCACCCATTTTTTTCTTACCAACACGTTGATTTCAGGTTTAAGTTTGGGAGTAAGACAGCTAAGATGCTTCCAGTGAAGAATAAATATTATTTACGGGACGTTTAGAAGTAGTAGGGCCTCATGTTCCTGTAGGCCCTATTGTATAATTACAATGTAGTCCAAACTGTAATATATAGATATGTTAGAATGTCCCTTTGAATTTTAATATATGGCTTTTTCTGCTGTTGGTATTGACACGACAAATTGCACACGTGGCATTTCTAGGGTCTCGTTGTTGCCAATGCAATTGTTGCTGTAAATATATCTAGCATTGTTGTGATGACATTTACCCATATTTAAAAACAGTAACCAACCAGGCAGCTGCCCGACTGATCAAACAGGGTTCTCAAGTGTGGCGAGTTTAAATTCTCCGCCCAGTCAATATGACTGCCAAAAATCCAATCACATTCAAATTGGAACGGCACTTAGTTTGGCAAATATTCAGCTGCGAGAATTAAATATTGGGTTGACTGCCATGTGACAAAGATGACTCTCACCGCAAAGCGGATGAGAAAGTACTATCCTCTACAGTCTGGACCAGAGGTCACTTCAAGGGACCTGAAGTGGTGGGTCCATTCTCCCACACTACTGGACATCTATGAAAAAGAGCTTTATAAGTCATTGGATTCCTCCAGTCTAAATAAAGATCGATTCCGATTCTGGTTGAACTGCTCTCAAAAGATGTGAATGAACATGACGCCGACAACACAATCGGGATAAACATAGGGAGAAATAAAAAAATAAAATAAAAAATAAACTATCCTCATTAATGTTTTAAAGCAAATGATTATTGTGCAAAACGATACCGCATATCCCGAGGAAAAGCAGGATCTCTCAACCTCTGATCGACACAACGGTCTTTAAAGCCAGTCGATTCAATATGCTAGCAGCAGGTGACTTGAATTGTGGTTAGCGTTTATACCGTGTAAAATAAGGCAAATTATACTCACGCATTGTATTCATAGGGAAGAACAGATTCCACCGAATCCAGTCTGTTTACAAACAGCTCAATGACGGACTGCGTGGGAAGAGAAGCATTTTGTAGCAAGTGATGAAAATACATAAGTTTGACATTTGTAACAACCAATCAATAGATTTGCAGTTCTATACTTCTATCATGTATAACGCATTCAATGTTACATATTTTGAGAATCTTATCAAATGTATGGCTCTGCTTCCGTGATACAAACAGGGTGCTTGACAGTGAAACGATTAACAAGATACGGAATAAGATCAATACAAAAGCTAACAGGATACACCGAGGCATGAGAACAATACGGTTTTAGAAATAAGAACAAGGACTAAGAGATGAGGGTTTAGTAACGGGCTTGCATAAAGGCTTAAGGATTATAAATAGAATAAGGCCATGCCTCAAAATGTGTACTTTTTCTTAAGAGTAAGTCAACACGTGATTATTAATACATTGATATCCTGAAGATGACTCTGCAAGTTGTAAAAGATCACGGTCACAAGCGTACTCATTCATGTTGTGCTTTAAAATGTTTTATAGTCTGTCATTGTAATCTACACCTTATCTCTCCATACGATGTCAATACTACCCTTTACGGAAATAATATGACAAACCACAATCGTACCGAAGCAGGTTTTTTTTCAGAGTAGAGCATATATACTCAACGTGCTGGCCACTCACACCACTGTAAACCAAATAAGTAATATAAAAAAACGTTTTTAAAAACACGCTTTAATGAAATGTACCGTATTAGTAATGGAAAAATAATGTTTAAAAATATATATATATTTTATTTTAATGATAGAATGCAGTATTGTCATCAGTATCACATAAGTATACCAATTTTGCAGTCGATACCACATTGGGAAGTGGGTAAAAATTGAGTTACAAGATTTGAGGGTACAACAAACATAGTTAATAAAAAAGCGTGTAAAAAGACAAGTGCCTTTTAATAAGTCTGAGCATTTTTGCTTTACAAACTCACCTTTCAAGTAACTCGAGGACAATTCAAAGCATTAAGAAAACAAATAGTTAACCTTTTGGCTGACATTACGCCAATGTATAAACTAGCTTGGTGAATGTTTTTACATCATTAAGAGTGAAAGCGAAGCACTGTATCCTTCCTCTTCAATATGGGGTATAATATTAACAGAGACAATAGACAAATAATTTGGTCACAAGTCACACATTATTTTAAAACGTAAACAATACAACACGCATTTCACTGCCTAGTTACGTAAACTAAAACAAGATACAGGCATTGTATGGTAGTAGCAGTAGAGGTTAAAGGAAAATCGTTCCACTTAGGCGTTTAATTAGACCAGGGATACCCTATCATTGCTGTAATCGATGGTGATGGGTTCAATTCTTCAATCGGATAACACAAAACACCAAAGCACAGGTGGAAAAAGTTTCACCTCTGTTCTCACGTGTGCCGCTGGACGGGAGGTGACGGCCGGGGGCGAGTGACACCATCGGCCGATCAACTTGAACGTGCCGTCAGGGCAGCTAACATTTTTTTAAAAGGAGCCCCGAGTAATCGACCAGAGAATACGGTACTGTATAGTCGAATACAATTGTAATCGATCAGTCCCACTCCATCTACTCATCGTCCCAGCCCGTGTTGAATGCTGCCAAATGAGGGCGCAAAGTTCACTTTTAACTTCCTGTTCACGTTGATAAAAGCCTCGAACGACCTTAGAAAACTGCAACAATTACAGGGAAGCTTTGAAAACAACGTCGCAAAGATAGCCACCGCTTTCCGAGAGGCCAACATTGATTGTTCTGTACAGTGAGTTATCTCTCCTGTAAAAAAAAATGGAATTTGCACCAATGGCTTGGGGACACGCCGTGAACAACCCGCATTGACCAGCGTGGTGCAGTATTGGTCAAAACTGCCCTATGCCTAAAGCGTGGGCAGGCGTGGACAGTTCTAGATTTGACCAGTTACAAGCTAATCACTCAGCTATTTCAATGCTAAATTCTATGCTAATTCCTTTGTCAAGGGGTGCCTCTGCGGATGTGTATACTTTAACTTAGCTATTTCAATGCTAAATTCTATGCTAATTCCTTTGTCAAGGGGTGCCTTTGCTGACGTGTATGCTTTAACTTTAACAGAGCCATTTCTGTGACCAGTCACAAGCTAATCACTCAGCCATTTCAATGCTAAATTATATGCTAATTCATTTGTCAAGGCGCTTTGTTTCTTCTCACACAGCTTAAAGGTCGTGATCTGAGCGTGGCTTTTTTCACTCCAGCGCTGTCCTCCAGACAGTCTCGTCCCTTCACCTGATGAAGGCCGCTTGTGTTGTGGCCGAAACGTCGTGATTTTTGTTATTTTATTACCTACGTGACTTTACCCAATAGAACCAGACCACGCGGGTCGTGGTGCTTGTTTGACCAATACTTCCATCACGCTGGTCAGCACGGGTTTGTTAAGTCGGGGAGCATACACGTGGGCACATAGATGTACATACAACGTATATATGGATCTTGCTCTCTGCTTGCCCAGCGGTCTACAACACCTGTAGTGGCAAGGTCGTTGCCCATCCAAGCCTCTACCCAGGCTCAAGCCTGCTTAGCTTTATAGATCTGTCGAGTTCGGGCGTTTGTGTGTAATTTAGTCGGATGATTATCACGTTGTAATACTTGATAAACATGCGTGTCTTGTATCCTAATCGTCGTCATTATCAACAGCAGCGGCAGCAATGGTCAATCCACTGCTCGATAAATGCCTCCAACAAGGCGTTGCCATGACTCGCCACCCTGCGATGCGTATCTTAATGCTGTATCTTAATAATGTATACAGTACTGCAAACTGTCCACTCCACTAGTATAGGATCCCGCTTCTGTAGGAAATGCTGAATATACAACGTTAGTATACGCATAGGCGCGTTGAACATCGTCTCTCAATGTGAACATATCTAGATAGAGCGATTTAAAGTTACAGTCTGGCACGTCACTCCTACCGTTCTAGAAACGTCGCCTGAGTATTACCCGTGCGAAACAACACCCGGCGATACCGAATTTAATTTCCACCCGTGCAGAATATAAACATTGGAAGCGGTCCGGGGCCTTGCCGTCAACTTCACCAAACCGCAGTGACCAGCGTGGTGAAGTATGGTCAAACAACCGCTCACACGACCTTTACGGCGCGGTTGAGGCCCTCATCCAGCAGCGGAATGGCCGTATTCACACACTGTAGTGGCGTCACCAGGCAGCTATTGCGGAGCGCCTAACCGTGACTTTTAAGTCTTATTTGATAAAATAATACATTTTAAACGAAAGGGCCAAACCAGGCCGAGGCTTTTCCCGATTTTCCTAGAACACTTTACCGGGCAAGTGTCGCTCTTGCTCTCCTCCGGGCAGAAGCTGACGGGGGCCAGGCCAGGGAGGTAGAACCCGGCGGAAAACCCGCTCAAGGTGACGACAGCGAGGAGAACAGAGGCGACAGACATATTTCTCCCTCCCCTCGAGACAGACAGATGACAAAAAAGTAAAACGAATTTAAAGTTGCGATCGAGTCTCGCCGCCAGGACTTCCTCTGCGGTCCACGTCAGCCACCCCCGAGGCGATTACATTCCGCAGTTATCATGAGCGCGGCTCGCCACTTTGACGGATCGCCATTGGTCAGTGGACGCCCAACACGACAGCACGAAGCGCTCCCATTGGTGCAGTCGCCGCCGCCGCGCGAATGAAGTGGCAAATACAATCCCTCCCCCCCTACCCCGCCTTCACCTGAGCGGGATAGGGCGGGGCCAGAGGCGTGGTTGGGTTGTGCAGGTGATGGGGGAAGAGCCAATCAGCGTGAGGCGAAACGTGATTGACACCTCTTCGATTACTGTGCTGTCAAGGATAAGAGACCCCATAGACTTTTACATCGGACCCATAGACTTGCACAAGACACACAGACTTACATAGGACCAAGCTAATGACATAGACTTGCATATAACCCATATACTGTACATATAAGACGTAAAGATGTACATGACACCCATAGACTTACATAAGACACACAGACTTACATAGGACCCATATAATTACATACACTTACATAATACCCATATAATTACATACACTTACATAATACCCATATAATTACATACACTTACATAATACCCATATAATATAAGAATAATAGATTTCCATATCACCAATAAACTTACATAGGACATGTACACTTACGCATGTATGCTGAACTTCTTTCGCACCGGACGTAGCCAACCATGCCAATCGGAGATGCGGGGGAAGGACAGCAAACTAAACACAAAAACAGTTCTAAAGAAATTAGTTTTCCATAGACTTACATAGATCAGCTGAGCAGGAAAACTGTTACGATTGATACCCGAAACAGGGGCACGTCCACATTTAGAAACATGCATGGAGATTATTATTTTTTATTATTATTTTGGTGCTATAAATGTCCAAATGACGGGCCACTTTGTTGAGCTATCATTTGTGGCCAGGTTGCATCTGGTAAATAAGTTAATTCCTCAGTGGACTTTGCCTGGTAGGATGGGGATGGTTCAGTTTCATTTGTATGTGTTTGGGTGATTTTTTTTTACCTTTCTTGTACTTCGCACTGCTATCACGTGTTTGTATTGTTTGTTGTTGTAACATTCTTACCCGTCCCTACTGGACATCTGTGAAAAAGAGCTTCATAGCTCATCGGATTTCCTCAGGATAAGTAAAGATTATGTTTCGGAATTAGTTTACCTGCACACGTCACCAGAGACAAAACACGCCGAGGTGGCGTTTGTCGTCTCATCCTGTATTCGAGAATGGAAGACTGCATCACAGACATACTTCATAATCAGTAGATTTCAAATTGGTGCGTGTGTGTATACATACATGTCATTAAGTGTTTGCTATGTGTGTGCCATTTGATACCTTCGATGCTCAGGATGCGCCATTTCAAGGCATTTTGCTGTTACAATATTTAAAGAAATAATACGTATAAGTTAAGAAATCACTTCTAGAGACACACTTTTTAAAATAGCCTGCAATTTTTTGTTTCACATGTTAATCATAAAAAAATATCACTAAGCTGGAACAAACTCAATATAGATGATGAAAAAAACTATAATTTTACTGTGATGTTTTATAGAGCAGCCGCTGATGGCCAGGCTGAGACGGTAAATTCAACCCTCTGATGTCAGCTGCGCCGGCTCAGTGCTCTGGCCGCTGAGACACCGGTGTACCATGCCTCTTAAATCCTAGATACGGTACCTCCTCAGCGCTCTGACCACTGAGACTCCTGGATAAGGTATCTCTTAAATCCTAGATACGGTACCTCCTCAGCGCTCTGACCACTGAGACTCCTGGGTAAGGTACCTCTCAAATCCTGGACACGGTACCTCCTCAGCGATCTGATTGCTGAGATCACTGGGTACCGTACCTCTTCAATCCTGGATATGGTACCTCTACAGCGCTCTGACAGCTAAGAGACCTGGGTACCTCCCAAAGCCTGACGTTGACAATACAGTTGTTTACCTTGCTGAAACGGTCACACCGTAAAACCATAGCGGGTTATATGTCTTCTGTCAGTCCCACTCACCAACTTATTCGGCCCATGTTGGCGATGGAGATTGTTTCTATCAAGCTTGCTCCAATAATCTTCCATTAGAATTAGACTCACAGAAGATCTAAATAGAATAACATCATCTTAACAATTGGGTCGGCTGCTCTGCACTAAATTTCCATTGGCTTGCAGCTTTCATAAATTGTATTTCTGATAAATTAGACTTACCATGGGCAAAAAATAGACAATGCTGTTTGGTTCTTTAGATAAAGTCACATAGGTGAACAATATTTATTTTTTATTTTTCACCTACGTGACTTTACCGAAAGAACCAAAGATCCTTGCAGTCACTAAAACTTCAAATCTAGAAAGAAATAGACAATGCCTCTGGCATCAACTTTGTATAATTGTACAGCCAAGGCTATCTTTTCATATTTCCACAACTTTATTCTGGATGTGCAATCGGCATCTTGAGACTAAGAATCCAGTCGCAACTCTCGCAGGTAGAAATGCGGAAATGGTATCACAGAATTGCTGCTGAAATCTCCAGTGACCGCTCATTCACAATAATACTATTTCTATTACAACATTCACCCACAGTAACCATGAAACGTTTCTCCAACGTTGGTGCCAACGGCCTTAACGGTTGCAATCACGTGCCAACGTTGACCCACCGTTGGTATGTTGACATGGGTAACTTACCAAGGACGAAGTCTGGGCCCTTCTAAGTTTTGCAGTAGGGGGCGATGTTGCCGTATGAATTACACTGGTCCGTGATGCGGCCGTGCAGAAGAGCGATCTCTGTGTCCTTCTGCATTGGTTCACGGGGTTTCGTATCCAGTAGACGTCCTTCATTATTCACCGTGGGTCAGTGGTGTAGGCACGACGTTATCAGCTCAGGTTGGGTGTGGCAGTCGGTCAGGTGGGGGGCCCAACAATTATTTGATGTGTCTCGCACGGTCGCACCCAGGCTATTGAAAATCGCGGCTCATCTCGCCTCATCATGTCCTCGTTACGTTCACGGTCTCGAACATTTAACGCCGTACTGGCGCGCTCCGTATTTGTGACGATGTGTGACGAGGGGAGGGGGGGGTTGAGAAATGTGACGTCACATCAAAATGCGCAACTTTAAATAAATATAGACAACTAGCTTAACTACCCGGCTACGCCCGGGACTTGGATTTACCACGCCCGGCCGCCTTTGTCTCCCCGATGGCGATGTTCACACACCACACCAGTTACGCGTTTGAGGCTGAGTCGACCTAGGGGATGCCCAGGACCAGTTAAAATAATCGTCACCGGTGGTGGCCGTGAGTGGGAATCGAACTCGGGTCGCCGGGTTCGTAGCACAGCGCACGAATCGCTACGCAGTCGCTGCCCCCTAACCCCCCCCCCCCCCACACACAGGATAAAGACAAAGATCCCCCGTGTAGCCTGTGAGGCTTAGGGGGCAAGTGCTGTTAGCGAGCACCTATGAAGGCCGGCACGGCACTCGAGGGGGTTGGTGGTCAGCACCACGCCCGGCCGCCTTTGTCTCCCCAGTGGCGATGTTCACACAGCAGAGCAGTTACTCGTTTGATGCTGAGTCAACCTAGGAGAGGCCCAGGACCGGTAAAAAAAATAATCGTGACCGGTGGTGGCCGTGAGCTGGAATCGAACTCGGGTCGCCGGGTTCGTAGCGCGGCGCGCTAACCACTACACTACAATGCGTTACGCTTCCACATGCGCGGGTCACGTGACAGATTTGACGTCACAGCTCACTTGCCGTGCAAAAAATGCATTATTGAGCTCCTCCCCCCCCCCCCCCCCAAAAAGTGTATTTTTATATTTTTTGCATCGTGTACAGTCTGGAAAGTACTCACATGCAAATTTCAAGTTTGTTGCATGTCGGGAAGTACGCTAAACATTTTGAACAGACACACATTCACAACTTTGCCTTTTATACATATGGAGGTACGTTCTACTTAATTAAATATACTTTTTTAATAAATGTTTTCTCCTACAACATCAGAGTGCAGCGACACATTAAATACGCACTAAAATGACAATAGTTTAAAGCGATACTAGAAAATTTTCTTGCTGTGGTTTTCACACCTGATGATGATTGCTTGTGTTGCAGTCGAAACGTCGTGAGAATTATATTGTTTTATATTTTTATTATTTTATTATTTCCCTTCTACGTGACTTTACCGAAAGAACCAAGAATATTAATCCCTGCAGTCACGAAAGCTTTAAATCAAAGTTTACTAGGTTTGTTTTCTCTTTCATTGTACCTGACGATGATTGCTTGTGTTGCAATCGAAACGTCGTACGCTATTATTTAATTTATTATTTCCTCTTCCTACGTGACTTTTATCGAAAGAGCCAAACAACACGTATTACTATTCGAAATAATTGAAACAACGTGTTTTTATACCACTCTCAACCACCGTCCAAATCCCCCAATTGCGTTCCCTAACAGTGAATGTGACGTCTCTACATTGCGTCCGTTCTGTCATCCACACGATCATTCTCTCTGCCTCTCAAAGTATTATCCCAGCATGCACCTCTGCTGCCATGCTTCTTCGTGCACTGTTGAGCCACCGTTTAGCCAATGGTCTGGCGTGTCTCGCCGGATGTGCGCACGTGTACGTTGGTTCTGCGTTGTATAATTGTGCTTGTAATTCATCAATGGTACACGTACTCTTACCTAATTTTTAGGGGGGGGAGCAACTGACCACGGGTTTACTGTAGACGCCATCGCGTGCATGCACAGAACATGCTGCCGCTGCAGAAACAGTGGAGGAAGTGTCAAGCTCACGCCAAAAAACCCGCAACGGCCACATGTGAAAGATGCCCAAAAATATAAATGCTGACATGGCATAAATAATGCCGTTGTATTTCGTTGTACGTATGTGTGTTGAACTTCTTTCGCGCCATGCGTAGTCAACCGTGCTAATCGTAGGGGACGGGGGAAAGGACAACAAACTAAACACATACACGCAAAAAAACATATCCCAAAAAATTAGTTTTCAATCTAGATTATTTAAAAGTGCATGGCTCCACTGGCTTCATAATATGGGAAGGAAGAGCGTTCCAGACGGCCACAGAAGCGCATGTGAAAGCGCGCGTGTGGTGACCGTCTTTGTTCGATGGCCCAGCCAAAAGCCGCTGCTGCTGCTGGGGTGCCCGGAGTTCGCGTGATGGTTCATGCCCCTTGACGAGATCGCCGAGGTATCGTGGTTCATTTGTGACAAGCACTTTGCGTGCCATATGTGCGACCTGTTCATGTACTCATTTGGCAACCTCTGGGCAGCCCTGCAGACGACGCAGCCACTGCGCGTTCAGGGGTGCCCAGAGCGTGGGGAGCTAAAAGTGGGCAACTTTCCACGTGATGATTACGCGTGGCCGACGTGGACGTCGATCGTAACTCTAACCGACAAAGCTCCTCGTCCACACCAGCGGCCTGAGACTTTTCACCCTGCCGAGTCCGACGCCAACGCACGACGCCGCTGCGGACTCCCAAGCCGCCTGGAGCATCCGCGATGGGAGCAGCGAACTCGATTTCACCCACAGAGAGAGCGGTCAGCAAAAGAGAAGGGAGCCAGCCCTCTTGCAGAGGGGCTGGCCCACCACCACGCAGGGACATCGAAGTCATTGCCTGAGGAAAGCCCAGAGGGCTTTGACCCAAACGTCCTCGCGTTGACGTTGCATTAATTCGTGAAAAGTCTTAAGCCACCAGTGAGCAATTATATTGGTAGGAATTTGACCAGTTCATCGGCACGTGCTGTATACATTTATGAAATGCTGGATTTTCTAAGCATTCCTGCTCATCGTCTCTGAACACAATATCCTTCTTCTAGCGTGTGGGGAAGTGTGTATGTATGTAGACTGTACGTCCAGGGTAACGTATGTGAGCCATTTGATGGCAACGGCTTGCGGCTGCTTCTGTTTCGCATTCGCGGTCCGGTGCACGTGTTTGGGTGCAGAATCGTGCTCGTTTGGTTTGTACCGTGTGTGCTGGACTTCTTTCACAGCGTACGCAGCCAACCGTGCTACTCGGAGGTGCGGAGGAAGGAAAACAAATTAAACACAAGAAGCAGTTCTAAAGAAATGAGTTTTCAATCTCGATGTAAAAGTGCATAACATCGTAAGAGCATTCCAGACGGCCGCTGAATTGCATCTGAAGGCGCGCGATGCAGTACGTATGCGTGGTGAACCTCTTTCGCACCGTATATAGCCAACCGTGCTATTTCGGAGGTACGGGGGAAGGACAACACACTGAACACAAAAAGCAGTGCCAAAGAAGTGAGTTTTAAAAATGTTCGGCTTCAAACGCGTGTCAATTTGTTGGGAGCGAGAGCTCCCACGATTTTTTTTTGCAGAGGAATGCGGACGCACGCATCGCTTTGCGGCCAACTTCCCCGACGTGACGCGGACGTCATTCGGCGGGCAGTGAGCAATCAACCGGAATTCGTATTTTTTTTCGTCGCCCCGTCCGTCACATTCGCGCACCCAAGTTCAGCTTTTAACTAGTTCCCTCGAAATAGGAAGCTGGCCGTGACCACATGTCGGAGTAGAATTCACGCGGCAGCTGCTCGCTCGCGTTTTGGTCACGTCCGTGCTTCTAAAGAGGAGGCGAAAGAAACATGTTTAAAAAAAAAAGGGGATTTTATCATTTTTAGCACCCAAAGCGAACATTATTCTTACCCTCCCCTCTCTCCCCCTCCGACCCGGACACCCTGGAGTTTTGCCTGAATGTGGAGGGTTGGCGTAACCAGAGACGGATCACATTACGGACCAACTCCCGCACATCAGACAAGGTGGACGGACGCGGTGGAAGGTATGTAGCGACACCATCTACTCGGCTCGCTTATATTGCGTAGATGTGCTCGGTTGGCTATGCTGGGCCTGCCTGTTATATCGAACATAGACGGTCACTGCATCGCGCGCGATTTTCAGATGCGATTCTGCGGGCCATCTGAAATGCGCGTCCTTCCGACATTAGGAAGCCACTAGAGCTATGCACTTCTAAATCTAGACTGAAAACGAATTTCTCTGGAACTGCTCGTTGTGTTTACTTTTGTTGTCCTTACTTCCCTTGCACCTGCGATTAGCACGGTTGGCTACGTACGGTGCCAA
The DNA here is from genome assembly GCF_048934315.1 of Petromyzon marinus. Lineage (NCBI taxonomy): Eukaryota > Metazoa > Chordata > Hyperoartia > Petromyzontiformes > Petromyzontidae > Petromyzon > Petromyzon marinus. The sequence continues at coordinate 6,941,708 of NC_133713.1, read as the reverse complement.
AGAGGTTTAACGTACTTATTACGGAGTCACGCTTCAGAGCATGTAAAACATAAACAACTGATTTATATATATATACAGGCAATGCGACTTAATTTTGAAACATGCATTGATACAAACAAAAAAAATCTGCGTTTAGATTATATTTTTTCCTGAGGGTCCCGTAATTGGGATGTTTGACCAAATGCCTTTAAGGCTCGATTTTTTTTAAATATGTTTTTGCGTGTAAATCAATATAGTGCAGACTGCGGATGGCAATGACATTCAGGAAGTCGGCGAAATCATTTAAAATGAGCCCCGTGCCTCACACTGTAGTCGTGCTAAAACGCTTTTGAGGTTGGGAAATCTAAAATGCAGCTCCGTGTTATCCGGATTATTTTGGGGCACTTTTCTTTTCAATTCGTTCACTGCGTGTCTCTCATTTCGGGTAATACAGGCAGTGAGTGGAGATGTTTTTTTTTTCTTCCCAACTGACAATTTAGAGAGAGGCCTTCTGGAGGCCTACTTTGTTTAAATATTTAAAAAATATTATTTACCCAGAAAGGTCAACGCTATGTATGTATGTGTGTTGAACTTCTTTCGCACCGTACGTATCCAACAGTGGCAATCGGAGGTGCGGGGTGGGGGGAGTACAACAAACTGGGCACTAAAAGCAGTTCGAAAGAAAATTAGTTTTCACACTAAAGCCCAACGACTCTTTTGTCAGGAGAGTCCTGCTACATTTTGAAATTTGACCAACACCTGTACGGTGCCAAAAGAAGTTCAACATACAAACATTGCACGTTTCTTTTTAGCTGTGGTAGGCAAACGGAGAAGTCGGAGGAATCCCATGCAGAGCAAGAAGGGAGGGAGGTGGACAAACTCTACGTATAAAATGCGCCCGGGTGCAGGGAATTGAACCCAGGTCCTTCTTGCCGTGTGGCATGTTACCACCGTGCCACCCACCCTGCCTTCCAAATCTCAAACGCCTCCTTCATGAATCTAGGGCTTTCGGTAAAAAAAAATGTTTTTTGTGTGCAAAATATCCATACATCGTAGTACAATATTGCCAAACATCCCAATGCAGAACCCTCCTAAAAGGGAATAGTATGGCTCAGCTGGATAAACGGATTAATTTCATTATTACTATGACTGTGTAAGTACGTTCATCATCAGCGGCAATTGTCTATCCACTGCTGGATGAAGGCCTGCCCATGCCACATGAGCCTTGCGAGGCCTATAATCTTCCATCTCACGCCGGCACTTGGACCGATTTAAAACTAAACAAAAACTTTTATTTTACCAGGTGAAGCCCACTGAGCTGTGTAGCTCTTCGTTCAGAAGCGACCTGGCCACACGTGATAGCTCAACGAAGCGGCTTATCGTCGTGTGGAAATTTTTCGCAGCCAAATACTCTAAACGCACGTTTCTAAATGTGGAGGGGAAAACCAGATGACCCGGAGAAAAATCCACGCGACCACGGGGAGAACATGCAAACTCCAAATATACTGCAACAGGCACCAGGGTCGAGATAGAACCCACAACCTCCTGTATACCAGGCCAGAGTTAACATATCTCCACCACGGTGCCAATTACGAGCAAACCTGTGGCACTTGCTGTTAAATATAATCATGAGGAGCGCCGTTGTGTAGAACAAGGACCCCATTTCGTTCAGAGTGTGAGGGGCCTTGCCTGTCAGGTCGGCAGTTCACCAGCATTGATTCAAGCAAGCCTGACTGCTGATGAGACACTGCATGTCGAAAACCGCTCCAGGGGTTTGCTTGTACTCAATCAATGCTGCCTGCTCCTGTATACCAGGCGAGGTAGTCAACATCTCGCCACCATGGCGCCCCCATATCACCATCGCTCCACGAGCCGTCCCCTCTCCTACGCCTTCCATTGTGCCACCGAGTCTCCGCACGCGCGACTCTTCCCCTGCTTCCTTCCCCGCGGCGACCCACCAGAATGCGTCCCGTTATGACAAGCAGAGCCGTTCCCCAACGGGGTTACGGAGAATCGGGGCGGATGTAATACTTCCCCGGTATAGTTCGAAGGCGTCGGGGGGGGGGGGGGTACACAGTGGGGTTTGCCCTGGGGCTCGCAACCCCACGCCATGGACGGCCCAGAATACAACACCAGTGACAATTATCTGGACTGGTCCTGGGACTCGCCTAGGTCGACTCGGCTTCAAATGAGTACTGTACCCGGTGCGGTGTGTAAAAGATCGTCGAATAGGGAGACAAAGGCGGCCGGGCGTGGTGCTGGACACCCAACCCCTCGTGTACCGTGCCGGCCTTCATCGGTGCTCGCTCACAGCACTTGCCCCAAAACTCTTTTTTTTAGGCTACATGGGGGATCTTTTTCTTCTTGTCTTCCGCTTTCTGTCTCTCGATGCCACTGTAGACATGCACGCTTCTTTGCACAATTTTCAGCCTTTGTTCGATTTTTTGTGCCATGCCACTGCCCGTGTGTTTTTTGGTCCATGTCACATCAGGTAATAGTGGGTTATGTTGCCACTGGTGCTGCTGCTGATGATGATTCGAATGTTAACAATGATGCATCTGTTGGAGATTAAAAACCGCTGGCTCTATTGTGAGTTATCTTTCCTGGTTGCACAAATTGGCCAGAGCAGGACCCTCCTCATGCAAGAGTCTGGAGACTCAGTGAGGATTTAATGCATAAAATACATTTACATTATTCACATCTATATATGGATCAATGGGGTTTTTTCCCAGGAGATCCTTTCCAATTTTGACCGAGTGTGCATCGATATGTAAATATGTTGAACTTCTTTCGCACCGTATGTAGCCAACCACGCTAATCGGAGGTGCGGGCGGGGGGAGGGGACAACAAACTAAACGCACGCGAACAAATCAGTTTCAAACAAATGACATTTCAAGAAATATGACTCTTGCTTGCGTTCACGTCGCTGTTTACAGGAACGTGGCAACATTTGAAAACCTCCGGACGTTGGGAACTTACCCGGGCTTGTTCTCGCCACCGTTCACGATCTCACTGCCGCGTGATCCTCCACTGCCCTTCGATCAACCCGTGGACGACCGGCACACCCACGCACCCACCCAACCACGGGGAGAAGGCCCGTGAAGGCCCATGGCTTTCGGTGACGCCAACGCGACGGCCGTCGGCGGCGCGTACGACGAGTCGCTGTGGTCGCAGCGATGGTACGCCGCCCTGAACAGCGTCGTCTACAGCGTCACCTTCGTGGCCGGCTGCCTGATCAACGGGCTCGCTCTCTGGGTCTTCACGCACACCTCCAAGAAGAACAAGGTGCACATCTTCATGATCAATCTCACCATCGCGCACCTCATCGCCATCGCCTTCATACCGTTCCGCCTCTTCCACTTCATCACCGGGGGCTGGTCGCTCGGCAAGTCGTTCTGTCGCGTCCTGGTGGCCGCCCGCTGCGTTTTCTCGGCGGCCACGCTGTGGTTCTTCACCTGCATCAGCGTCGAGCACTACCTGGCCGTGGTGCACAAGGTGGCCGCGGGGCCGATCCGCCGGGCCAAGGTCTACCGGCTCGCCAGCGCGGCCGTGTGGCTTCTGGTCGCCACGCAGATCCCGCCGATCATGCTCACGGAGGAGGCCAGCAAGGCGGTGTGCAGTGGCAGCTGCCACAAGATGAGCGTGATCACGTGTTGGCGGGAGATATGGCTGCAGCAGCTGGTCATGACCATCTTCCACTTCCTGGCGCCGTTCGCCGTCATCACCGTGACCTACTTTCACATCGTGAGGTTCCTGCTGGGCAAGAGGCATCACGGCGGCGGTGGCCGCGTCAATGTCGGCGGTAGCTTGAGCGGCAAAAAGGGCAGGTCGAAGCCCCTGAGGATAATCTTCACGATCATCGCCTTGCTGGCGGGCTTCTACATGCCCTACCACATCGGCATGGCCATCCACCTGGGCACGCGGTGGTTTTGGAGCGACGTGGCGGACGGCTGCGGCGGCAGCTCGGGTGCCATCATCGCCTGCCTCTCGCTGCTCATGGACGTCAGCTGCTGCGCGCTCTTCCCGCTCTACTTCCTCGTGTCCAAGTACTTCAGGCAGCGCTTTCACAGTGTGCTCGTCTACCAGCGGTACCTGTCGAGGCTCACGAGGAAGAGGCGTGCGTCCGTGGCCATGGACTCCCTGGAGTGACCTCGTGGTCGCGGTTGCCATCGGCGGCAGCACCAGCATCGTCAGCGGCGTGTGTCGAATTTGAGGCCAGGAGGTTATACTGGTAGGAACGAAGTTGTAAACTGAGTGTACCAGCCTGCAATAGATTAATGTGTCCGTCCGTCCGTCCCCTTTCAATACTTTAACGAAGTAAAAAATTCCAATGTTCCTACCAGCCCACCCTGCAATGACCTGTTTTCGTTCGAACCGCGTGTGCGGTGCTCATGGGACTCCCCAGGGATGAGAGACTCATTTGGAAGTGTGACGATGAGTGGGGGGGGGGTCACACAAACTCAACACACAAAGCCGTTCGCATGAAATGAGTTTTGAATCTAAATTTAAAAGTGCCACAGCTCCGGTGGCTTCCTGCAGCAACGAAGACCAAGTAGAAATCGGCACAAAAACAACTGTGCCACGCGAGCAATCGAAAACACTGCACGGACTCAAAAAGACACTTTCGTACGGGCAGACCACTTTTAGACGAATGATGTGGTACAATGACATGAGTTTCAGAAACGCCAAACAGAAAATTGGCGACTATCGCACCAACGTGTAAACACACCGTGTTGTAAGGAGTCAGCTACAATTTTCAGTGACGTTATCGTAAAGAATCGACAGCTCAGCGTCAGAATTGTTGTTTTGGTAGGTGGGTGACCGAGGACATATTTGAAACAATGGCATTCCAGGAGTTTGGGGCATTCACGGAGAAACATGCCCACCGCATTTACACCGAGTATGGAACTCTGTGTGAGTCTGTTTGGTTTCGCTATGAGTCCGTGGGTCTGTGTGTGAGTCTAGGGGTATCTGTGTGAGGCTGTCAGTCTGTGCGTGAGGCTATTGGTTTCTCTATATCGGTTTATCTAAACGTCTATGCCACTCTCTATAAGTCGATGGGTGTCTGTGTTAGTCTATGGACTTACATGTATGTGTGAGTCTATTGGTTTATCTATGATTCCATGGGTCTCTCTCTCTCTCTCTGAGTCCATGGGTCTCTGTGTGAGCCTTTGGATCTACGTATGAGTCTACCTAAAGCGATGGGGTTCCAGGCGTTTGGGACATAGAGAATGAGTGAGCTTCGTGTGACCTGTTTTGTCCTCGGTACAATGCACTTTAGTGTTGTGGGGCACCTACGATTTTGAACACGTTGGTCCTGAAGTCAGTCGGGGTAGGTTCTTGTTACACAATTACAAAAGTACACATCACCCCTTCTGTTATGATGGCTTTTTCTTGCCATTTACAGATTTTGAGTGAGCAATAGACACATCGCAAGCACAACGATCAATCACCAAACTAACGCCTGCATCGCCATCATCATCACCGTCAGCAGCAGCAGATCACAAGTATCGTCATCATAAACTACATCTGACACCGCCGTGACATCGACGCATGGCGCCCCCCAAAGCATGGGGCCCGGGGCGGTCGCCCGATTCGCCGTGTACCCTAGGGACGGCTCCAGTAACAACACAAGTACGATCACCACCAATACTACCACTCCTTAACTTAACACCATCATCAGTAGCGGCATATTTATCACAATCAAAAACGCGACCAACACGAATACCACCCACCAACAACAGTAGCAGTAAGAAGCACCAGTATCATCACTATCACCCTACCACAGCAATCATGTATCAGCATCATCATCACCACCACCACCACAATCATTGTGTTTACAATGCACAAGTTAAGTGTCAAGTTGATTTTATTTAACCGGGTGAGAACGCAGGAGACTAGGATAGAGTCTCATTTGCAAGAGCGACTGCCTCGGGGTATCAGTCCGCCAGGATGGGACAACGATTGCTGCTCTGCGTGTTTGTCATCACAATTGGCTTGGGAGCAGCGGCGTATGCGCACTCACTGCGTCACGAACCCGGTCCAGCCGAGTTCGATTTCCGGCTCGCTCACAATAACAGTGGCGAATATTGGAACCGCTCCTGGGCCATCCCCTAGGTCGACTCGTCCTTGAATGAGTAACCCTGGTGCGGTGTGTAAAAACATCGCCACTGGGAAGACAAAGGCGCCCGGGCATAGTGCTGGCCACCGAAACCCTCGTGTGCCGTGCCGGCCTTCATTGGTGTTCGCTCACAACACTTGCCCCCAAAACTCTGTTTAGGCTATATGGGGGACCTTCATCTTTGTAATCCCAATCGAGTACCTTTGTTCAGAAAAAAGCATGTTACAAATGCGCCACCTTCAACGTTACGTTTTGCACATGAACGTGTTGTGAACCACTAACAATGCTTCACAATACAGAAGGACAATTGAGTTTTAAACGAAGAAAAACATGTCTATATATATTTCCTGTTAAATAGATTATGGCGAAGGAGCGTTGGACGCGATGTAATATAAACGCCAACACAATCTAAAAAAAGTGAAAACCTATGGCAAAAAAAGAGTAATGATTAAAGAACCAAATAAGCAGGCCGTGTCTTAGTCGCATATTAGTCTGCACACACATTTAATTTTTCTTACACGCAGCTTTCTGGGAGTGCGTGATTTCACCAAGCACTGTTTCAAGAGAAGTAAACTGCACCGGTTTTGACATTCACCGTCTCATCAACAGAAACGGGCTTCCTTGAACCAATGCTGATGATCTATCTGCTGATCTTACAGGCAAGGGCCTGTATAATGTATGTGGCGTTAGTTCAACGCGACGTTATATCGTAATACAGTGCCAAACTCAAAGCAATCGCGCGCGTCGCTGTGGAGAATATGAATTACAAAAATACATTTGCGCGAAATGTCTCCGCATATCGGTCGCCCCGATGCGCCGTAGCCTGGGGGACGGCTCTGAATGCGGATCGCATGGTTGATTGGACTTGTAAACGAATATGGTCGAGATATTAAAAAAAATATCTTTACGCACGCGCCGGCTAAATTACGGCATTGTCCGATCCCCACTCGCCGAACGTCAGTGATTTGGTGCTCTTGTGATGGTGAAACATTGGTTGACAAGTACACCGTTTGCTTTTAAGATTAAACAAATTGTGTTGGTGGTGGTGACGCCCGCTGCTAATGCCTTGGTAGTGGTGCATAAACAACAAGACGCAACACGTTCGTCAATGACACTGCGGCCTTAAAAGTATAAAATAGGAAACGTTTTGGGCAATGGCCCTTCTTCAGAGTACAAACATTCGACTTATGAACTTTCAGAGATACGAACAAACCTGTCCGTATGTCCAGTTGCCTGTTCGGGCTGAGAGTCGTAAGTTCAACCGCCGCCCAATAGATTGTGGTGGTGACATCTACATCTACAGAACGTGACGAACCAGTGGCATCTACATCTGCAGCAGATTAAACTTTTAAAGCCATTACTGGTTTTTAGTGGAAACGGCGTACAACATGTTTGGAATTAACAGAAGTAAAGTTGGACTTACGAACAAATCCACTTACAAATAGACCTTTGGAACATAACTCGTTCGTAATTATCGGAGTCCCTGTACATGTGCGTACTATGTTGAACTTATTTCGCACGATACGTAGCCAACCGTGCTAATCGGAGGTGTGGGGGAAGGACAACACACTAAATACAAGAATCAGTTCCAAAGAAATGAGTTTTCAATCTGGATTTGAAAGTACATAGCTCCAGGAGGCTTCCTAATATCGGAAGAGCGTTCCAGACGGCCGCAGAAGTGCAGCTGAAAGCACGCGATGCGGTGACCGTCTTTGTTCGATGTCTCGCCAAAAGCCGCTGCGAGGATGAAAATAGAATTATGGAGGCCAGAGATCGGATAATAAGAGTTGGCACTTAACACCATGGGGCCTGATGGGAATTACATTTTTTTACAAAATGATTAACAGTTCTTAATTTGGCGTGTGAAGAGTTTACATTTCTGTTCATCAGGATTTGTTTTATCCTCATCAACCCCCATGGGGTAAAGATCAGTCTCCCACCTTTTATTGTCCACGCTCTGGCAATGCAGAAGGGTCATTGGCAGAAACGTCGCCTTTTACGAACTCTTCCTTTTAAATGTGTTGACGTGTTTCATTCACTTTAGGAATCAATAAAAATATGTTTTACGATGAAATCTACATCTACAGTGAGGGAAAAAAGTATTTGATCCCCTGCTGATTTTGTACGTTTGCCCACTGACAAAGAAATGATCAGTCTATAATTTTAATGGTAGGTTTATTTGAACAGAGAGACAGAATAACAACAAAAAAATCCAGAAAAACGCATGTCAAAAATGTTATAAATTGATTGGCATTTTAATGAGGGAAATAAGTATTTTACCTCTCTGCAAAACATGACTTAGTACTTGGTGGCAAAACCCTTGTTGGCAATCACAGAGGTTAGACGTTTCTTGTAGTTGGCCACCAGGTTTGCACACATCTCAGGAGGGATTTTGTCCCACTCCTCTTTGCAGATCTTCTCCAAGTCATTAAGGTTTCGAGGCGGACGTTTGGCAACTCGAACCTTCAGCTCCCTCCACAGATTTTCTATGGGATTAAGGTCTGGAGACTGGCTAGGCCACACCAGGACCTTAATGTGCTTCTTCTTGAGCCACTCCTTTGTTGCCTTGGGTCATTGTCATGTTGGAATACCCATCCACGACCCATTTTCAATGCCCTGGATGAGGGAAGGAGGTTCTCACGCAAGATTTGACGGTACATGGCCCCGTCCATCATCCCTTTGATGTAGTGAAGTTGTCCTGTCCCCTTAGCAGAAAAACCCCCCCAAAGCATGTTTCCACCTTCATGTTTGACGGTGGGGATGGTGTTCTTGGGGTCATAAGCAGCATTCCTCCTCCAAACACGGCGAGTTAAGTTGATGCCAAAGACCTCCATTTTGGTCTCACCTGACCACAACACTTTCACCCAGTTGTCCTCTGAATCATTCAGATGTTCATTGGCAAACTTCAGACGGGCATGTATATGTGCTTTCTTGAGCAGGGGAATCTTGCGGGTGATGCAGGATTTCAGTCCTTCACGGCGTAGTGTGTTACCAATTGTTTTCTTGGTGCCTATGGTCCCAGCTGCCTTGAGATCATTGACAAGATCCTCCTGTGTAGTTCTGGGCTGATTCCTCGCCGTTCTCATGATCATTGCAACTCCACGAGGTGAGATCTTGCATGGAGCCCCAGGCCGAGGGAGATTGACAGTTCTTTTGTGTTTCTTTCATTTGCGAATAATCGCACCAACTGTTGTCACCTTCTCACCAAGCTGCTTGGCAATGGTCTTGTAGCCCATTCCAACCTTGTGTAGGTCTAAAATCTTGTCCCTGACATCCTTGGAGAGCTCTTTGGTCTTGGCCATGGTGGAGAGTTTGGAATCTGATTGATTGATTGCTTCTGTGGACAGGTGTCTTTTATACAGGTAACAAGCTGAGATGAGGAGCACTCCCTTTAAGAGTGTGCTCCTAATCTCAGCTTGTTACCTGTATAAAAGACACATGGGAGCCAGAAATCTTTCTGATTGAGAGGGGGTCAAATACTTATTTCCCTCATTAAAATGCAAATCAATTTATAAAAATTTTGACATGCGTTTTTCTGGATTTTCTTGTTATTCTGTCTCTCACTGTTCAAATAAACCTACCATTAAAATTATAGACTGATCATTTCTTTGTCAGTGGGCAAACGTACAAAATCAGCAGGGGATCAAATACTTTTTTCCCTCACTGTAGAATCCACCCACCTCCTCTTTCAATTACCTGCCCCCACTGGACATCTGTGAATAAGAGCTTTATGGCTAATCGGATTTCTTCCCCAATATAAATAAGCATTCTGGTTTTGACCCCCCGATCATCGGAGAGTTGACTGCGAAGTCAAATGTTCAAATAGTTTTTTTTTTCTCTGGAAGGTCAAAAGTCAACACAATTTCCACTCGAGTGAGCTCTAAAGATCCAGAGACCCAGGTCGATGGTATTTGATCGACCCTTCCACGCTGATTAACATGTAGGCTTTCGCGACCAATAGTATCCATAGTAAAGGTTTTTGGGTTAGATCGCGTTAATTATAAATGTGTCGTAACCCTCCACCGCCCGACACGGCCAAACAGTAACAAAAAAAAATGTGTCACGTTTACAAAAGACAAATAGTTCACTACTTTAGCCCACCGGTGTGTTGAAGAGTGAATCAACATAATTTACAATTTTGAGTACGACGTTTCGCTGGTAATTACATCCTGCATCATCGGGCGATTTTCCAGAATGGTGAAGCCCTTCTGGCAATTTTTTTCTGGGGGGGGGGGGGACCCCCAGACCCCCTGGAAGATTTGTTCCCCACCAATATTGACTCCATGGCTTACAGCCTTGACCCCCAGCATACACGCAAACTCGCCGATTGTCGACGACGTTGCGGTGGATGGACAGAGGCCTGTGGGGGAAGTGGATTTGAGAAACTTGCGGCATTGTATCAGCTGCCGCGCCCCGAGGTGGAACCGAACCTGCGACCTCTAAGGTTCGTAAGTCCAGAGTGCTAACGACTGCATTACTGTAGCAGCATCCGTTTCTAAATAAAGTACTGAAGATTTATATGTCGCATCGGGGACCGCATGTTCCCATGCTGTTGCTACACTAACACCACTCACCGTTATTAATATTATATTATTACTGAGTTTATTTCTGCTTTAACAAAAAAAGTTTTCCTATTGCAACGCTCTTGCACGTGGATATAGATTTTTTTTACAATTCATTAAACATTCAATGAATCACGTGTGTAAGATTATCTGCGTTTTATTTATGTTAAGTATATGTAATTGGCATGCTGTTTCATTAAGACTAATTTATTATTATTACCCGGTTAAAACCTCACTGAGTCACATGACTCTTTTACAGGAGGGTCCTGGCAAGTGTTTGCAATGAGGGGGTGTCGGGCGGGGGGGGGGGGGCGATAGGTGCTCATGTTATTGATTCATTTGCGGTGTCATTTCTTAAATGCAAAGGAGAATGTCCAACACCAGCACGCAACGGCCTGGAGGAGAATGCCACGGCTCTAAACGAAACATTTTTGTTTTATTTTACACGGTAAGACCCGGCCATAAATGATAATAGCTCAACGAAAGTGGCTCATCGTGTGGACGTTTATAGCGGCCAAATACCCTTAACGCGTGATGTTGATTCTAAATGTAGAGGGAAAACCCGGAGGACCCGGAGAAAAATCCACGCGATCACGGGGGAGAACGTGCAAACTCCAAATATACAGCAGCAGGCGTCCGGGTCGGGATCGAACCCACGAACCTCCTGGACACTGGGCGAGAGAGTTAACATCTCCTAGCCACCGCGGTGTCGATTAGTGGAGCATTTTAACTCGCAAAGTGTTTAAATCCCAAGCCAGTGGAACTTGTTGCTAATTCTTTGATAAACCAACTTAGGTGCTTAACTCAAAATAATAATGAGGAGCGCCGTTAAGAGAGAGAGAGAGGGAGGGAGGGACCTTGCCGGTCAGATCGACAGTTCACCATCATTGATTCAAGCAAGCCTCACTGCTGATGAGACACTGAAAGTCGAAACCGACACAGAGGTTTGCTGAAATTACGCACTCCCAGAAGGCTGCGAAGCCGATGGGTAGTGTCACACATTATTTGTATATTTTACGTGGAGAGACAACTTAGATGAAGGATACATATTGCCTGTTTATCTCACGTGTTGTTTATATTCTCCACGACGACGATCACGATTGTTTGAGTCGTTAGATAAGGGAAGGATTTGAATGTCCGCGGCATTTCCTTCAGTGCCTCCGCCAATCAAAGCGTGGCGTTGGATCGTTAATATCGCAGAATCGTGAGAGATGGCGACAGCTTGGATGTGTGAGATGGGTGGGGGGGGGGGGGGTCATCCAGCACGTGATAGAGCATGGCTGATGAAGTCGATATCAATTTCCCAGCAGCCCATGGTTAGAATAGAACAACAACGTGGTCTCGTGGTCGTCGCGAAGCAGATGGACGTGCGGTTCATGAAAACGGGAAGAAGATTTAGCGATGTTGACACAAGCGCCCATTTATTCCTTCCCACAACCGGTTCAGACGTCACTCGTCACCAGTGCCGGTTTATCGTAGTAGCACAAGTAGCTACATATGTCGTAGCTACTACAAATGCAGTAGCTACGGGCCCCGCACTTTCAAGGGCCCCGCGCTAATTGCTTTCAAGCTATCAATCCCCGGTTCAGTGATTCCGCACTTGCTCCGTTACTATAGTACTATACCTCCTTCAACTTTTACGAACGACTGGGTGTCTAAGGTTAGCGATTTGTCGTATTATCTGGCTAAATGAAAAAATACAATTAATTTACCATGCAAGTAAAAAACATTGTGTTTTAATATATTTTTTTTTAATTTAGGGGCCCTTTACAATATATACTACAGGCCACGCACTCCTCAACCCGGCACTGCTCGCCACCGGTGTTTTGCACCGAAATAAAAAAAAGAGAAATACACTGATGGATGAAGGCCTCTACGTGCCGATCGATTGCCGAGATGACTTGACCATACTTCGCCAAGCTGGTCAACGCGGGTTAGTGAAAGGGGTGGATGGAAGAGCACAGCCGTCACGGAGACAAGAGGCGCTGAACAGTGGAGCACACCCACGGGGTTGTCGCGCTAATGCCCTCTGCCGGCCTACAACTGGAGCCCCGGTTCGTCTGCGTGGTGCAATTGGTTCTCGTGCCCCCTTGCAGCCACTAGAGGCCGCTACATCCAATATGAATACCCGCCACGTCACCACGGCCCCTGTGCCAGGCCAGGTGCACTTTGAGGAGCACGTGAAGTGTCGAAGGCTCGCTGACAGGAGGTGCCATGGGGTTTGGCTGACTGAGATGACTGGTTAGATGCACCAGTTGTACCCCCGACTGTGCCGCTACACGAACCACAATATCACGTGCACACCGGAGGAGATGATTTAATCGAAACCGCAGATGATGGCGGTGGTGGCAGGGGGAAGTTGTTCTCGTACTGCACTATAAGTTCGATACCAGGCCACGGCTAACATCAGTAGCGGCGAGTGAGATCTGAATGGTTCCTGGAGGCCTCTCTCCTGTCACAGCTCAGCCAAGCAGGAGATGGGAACCATCGATTCAGTGCTCAGAAAGGGGCCGTCCATAAATGACGTCACGCACCTAGGGGGAGGGGTCAGACATTTGTGACGTGTGACGAGGGGGGGGGGTTGAGAAATGTGATGTCACATCAAAATGCACAACTTTAAATAAATATAGAATTATATTCTTGGTTCTTTCGGTAAAGTCACGTTGAAGGGAAACAATAAAATAATAAAATATATAAAACAATAAAATTCTCACGACGTTTCGACTGCAACACAAGCAGTCATCATCAGGTGCTAACGTTTAAAAATAAATAAATACAAACCGCCACTTCTTTCAAATGTTCTTGCCGTTGGTTTTCACACCTGATGATGACTGCTTGTGTTACAGTCGAAACGTCGTGATAATTTTATTGTTTTATATATATTTTATTATTTTATTGTTTCCCTTCTACGTGACTTTACCGAAAGAACCAAGAATATGAATCACTGCAGTCACGAAAGCTTTAAATCAAAATATAGAATTGTTATAACTACACAAATTTTGATAAATTCTCATTAACTATTTCATTATTTAAATTTACTAAGGTCACCTTTTATTTATTCGATGAAGGAGCATTTTGCTTCTCCATGGGAGAATGTACACGCATACATTTTGAATTTTTTTTTAAAATATTGTTATTAAACATTTTGATTCTAATGATTCTACCAGGGCTTTTCATTCTGTGGAATGAATATGTGATTGTTATAATTGTACTCTCCATTTTGCTTCGTTCTACTACAAAGTTTCAGGTATTTTTTAAATAATTATAATTACTTTTAATATTTTATAATTATAAGATAATTTCAATATAATATTCTGAACATCTGCAGTTTTATTTAGACGTTGAATATTTTCAAGTGAATTTTATGCTAATTTTAAGCTTTTCAACGCCTCCTTTTTAATAAATGTTTTCACCTACAACATTAGAGTGCAGCGCCACATTAAATACGCACTACAATGACAATAGTTTAAAGCGCTTTGAAGCATGTTTTATTTACAAATTGGAAACATGTTGTTTTTTTTTTTGGGGGGGGGGGACAGCGCTTTGTGACGTCATAATTGAGGGGGGTCTGACTTTTTGTGACGCCGTGTGACGAAGGGGGAGGGGGGGTCAAAAATCGTCCAAAATCGCGTGACGTCATTTATGGACGGCCCCAAATCACTTTGGCTCTGACGGGAATGAGTGTGGACGGAAGGCGACGTGGCAAGTTTAGTCGGTCAGAGCGTCGCGTGAATCTCGCCTGCCACCTACTGTGCGACAATAGGCTGTGACACAACCACCACGGTCAACGAGAGCCCGGAGACAAGGTATATTTTCTCTATGGGGCCGTCCATAAATAACGTCACGCACCTGGGGGGGGGGGGGGATCAGCCATTTGTGACGATGTGTCAAGGGGGGTTTGGGAAATTATCACGACGTTTCGACTGCAACACAAGCAATCATCAGGTGTGAAAACCACAGCAAGCTAAATTTCTTGCTGTGATTTTCACAGCAATACATTTTATTGTTTTATATTTTTATTATTTTATTGTTTCCCTTCTACGTGACTTTAACGAAAGAACCAATAATATGAATCCCTCCAGTCACGAAAGCTTTAAATCAAAATATGGACACAGACAATTTCAACCGAGAAGATGGATTCTATCTTAGCAATCATTGGAAAGATTTGATAAACCATTTCAGGTCTTAATTGATTGTTCACGCTTACAGTGGCTTTCAGACAGCATACATTATAAAAAAAATTCGTCTCCCCCCTCTTCTTTTCAGAATATAGATGGACTAGTCCTAAATAAACAGCCAAATCGCTGCGCGTGGCGCTAACGTTTTTTTTATAAATAAATAAATGCACCGTTTAAAAATAAATTTATGCAAACCAACACACCTGAAGACGACCGTTTGTGTTATGGTCGAAACGTCGTGAGAATTTTTGTATTTTTTATATATATTTTATTATTTTGTTGTTTCCCTTCAACGTGACTTTACCGAAAGAACTAAGAATATAGATGGACTCGTCCATCTGAACAAACTGTCAAATCGCTCTCCGTGGTGCTAACGTTAAAAATAACCGCCACTTTTTTCAAATTTTCTTGTTGTGGTTTTCACACCTGATGATGATTGCTTGTGTTGCAGTCGAAACGTCGTGATAATTTTATTGTTTTATATTTTTATTATTTTATTGTTTCCCTTCTACGTGACTACCGAAAGAACCAAGAATATGGACCTCTTGTCTAATAACAATTAATTTGAGCAAACGCGACCGACTGACAGCACGAGTGATAGACAAACTGTGGACCGGTAGCATCTTAATTCCGACTCACCAGCACGGTGTAGTACAGTGTACAACTTTCTAGCCAAAAAGTTTTAAGGACGGGTTATTACATTGATTTTAAATCGATGCAATGAGAATATCCTCGACACACGAGACACGTTAGTGTGGGTCGTGTCGTGTGATTGGTCAATGAACGGCAGAAAACGCACGTGGCGGGTCACGTGACGCAGCCACGGCACGTGCGACCCAACGACCACGTGGCGCGAGGTGGGTGGTTGAGTAAACGAATTATTTTGAAAGTCGCCGTTTATTATGACTGTATACAGTATACATAGAGAAGCAATGTTATAACGACCACGTCTTAGGCCGGTCGCAATTTCAGGAGTAGATTTCGGAACAACACGGCTTGAAGTACGTCGCCTGCCTTTATCGACAAGTAAGCAATGTTGTGTGGCAAGGGGTGTGACAACACATCGGTATTGACCGGATTACCAAACGGACTCCCACGCTGTATTATTATAATCCAGTAGGTGTAAGTCACCATATTTATATACAGCAGTTGTATTGGGCTGAGTCTCTCAGTCACTAATATCTGAACCGGTCCTGGGCATGCCCTAGGTCAACTCAGCCCCAAAATAAATTAGCACACCAAGTCACCATTACAATTGAGGCTCCAACTCGGTCTCTGTTGAGTTCCCCACCTGGTTAACAAATCAACTCTCTAGAGTATGCGACTGCTGTAAATTTCCACACGATACGCCACTTTGTCGAGCTAGCATTTGCGATAGCCAGGTCGCTTCTGCAAAAGAGCTCAAGAGGAGCTTACCGAGTAAGATCGATGGTTTTATTTTTACATGAACTCGCGTCCATTTCCTTTTGTCGATGTGCCTGTGACTGACAGTGCGGAGAGTAGATTCGACCTCACCGTGGGGGGAGGCAACTCTCCAGCCACCCTTGCCCACACCATCCCCGATCTGCTTCTTGTCTGTGCCCCCAACCCAACAACACAAGAGCACGGTGTGGATTGCACCAGGCCCCCCGCAAAAAAACTGCCCCCCGGGACTGGAATTCATGTCACAGGTGAGGCGAAGGGGTTTGGAGGCAGTCACCCCCCGCCAGCGACAACGGAAGGGGGGGGGGGAGAGGCAGAGGAGCGACGCTCACAACAACGAGCGGAGCGCCGGGTGGCTAAAACACAGGGAGTTGGCGCAGTGGGGAGCACAGGTGGTGCATCTGGCATCTTGCCAGCCATCTCAGTCAGTCAACCCATGGCACCTGGGTCTGTCCCGTGACCTGTGAGCGAGGCTTCGACACTTTGCGTGCCCTCAAAGTGCACCTAGCATGGCACAAGCGCCGTGGTTACGTCACCGCTGTTTAGTGGTGAACGGCGGGGGTTGTTGTTGTTGGCTGCTGTTGAGAGGGAAAAATTTTGTAATTTTTGCCAAAAAAAATCTAGAATTTGGATATCAAGCAGAATTTCGGATTCATGTTCCAGATTTTTGGGTAGTTTACATCGCGAAATGTAACGCGGCTTCGTGCGAACAAAAGTGACGCCACCCGGTGGCGCTGCTGAAGCTGTCATACATTTTTCATAATCTTAGCTCTTTCGGTAAAGTCACGTTGAAGGGAAACAATAAAATAATAAAAATATATATTGCCACATGATAACTTTATTAATTGGATGCGTCGGGTGATTGGAGGCTGTATGACACACATTATACTTAACACGGTGATCTGACCCCAAAACTCAATTATAAATTCTAATATTGATTATGATTCATTAATTCACGTGATGTGTCCGTTGTTTTGTTTTGTAGGTTGATCAGCTGCTGGTGAGCAAATTAAGAGAAAACACTGAAGGTATCTCTTTATTTGTGATATTTTTTTTATAGAGAATTATTTCATTTTGGTTTACCGCGTTGGCTTTCGTGACCAATATCCATAATAGAGGTTTGGGGTTAGATCGTGTAAATATATAACTGTGTCGTTAAACCCGCCACCACCCAACAGCCAATTAGTAAGGTTTGTCACGTAAACAGAACGTGGCCAATTCGTTTCAAGTACAGCACACCGGTGTGTTGGAGAGTAAACCCATGACATTTACAAGTCGAGTGCATGGAGGTGAAACCCACAAATGTTGTTTATCCGTGAAAGCCTCTAAAAAATAGAAGCGAATAACTCAATGGGCCTTACTTGATAAGATAAAACATAGTTTAAAACATTTTAATGATTTGTTTACCTTTCTTTTACTTTGCACTCCCAGCGTGTTTGTGTATTGTTGTTGTAACGTTCTGACACGCCCCTACTGGGCATCTGTGAAAAACAAGCTTTATAGCCAAATCGGATTCCTCCAGTATGAATAAATATTCAGATTCTGAGTCTCAAGACTAACTTTGAGGAGGGTCCTGCCAAGTTTTCGCAAGGAGTGGCCGACTTGCTACGCGTTTCCCAATCCAGTAAACTTTGAATATTGTTTATTTAAACTTTGGACAACGACGCTTCACAAACAATGACCCCCACCATTCAGATATATTTAAAAATCGGAATGAGAAGTTTTATTTCCCGAGCAAAACCCATTGAACACCAATTTAGCTTTTTAGATCTCCTAGTTTATCTCCTGGCTTTCCATACACAGCGCCGCGTTGCGATCTGCCGATGATGCGTGCCATTTTAACAAAATTAAAAAATTGTCGTGGTGATTATTACCCTCCCGGGAATTACGTCGCCGCATCTTGGACGTCCACCGTGGGTGCAGACGGCACGCATGATTTCGCGGCTGACAACCATACACACCGCAGCATTGAAACTAAACAGTTTATTTTTTTATTTTACCAGGTAAAGCTCACTAAGCTATGTTGCTGTTTTGCACAAGCGACCTGGCCACCGCAAATGATAGGTCAACGAAGTGGCTTATCATCTTGTGGACGTTTATAGCGGCCGAGTACTCTGAACGCGTGATGTCGCTTCTAAATGTGGAGGGAAAAACCGGAGGACCCAGAGAAAAATCCACGCGACCACGGGGAGAGAGAAAGACAACGCAGACTCGAAATATACAGCAGCAGGCATCAGGCTCGGGATCGAACCCACGACCTCCTGTATACCAGGCGAGGTAGTGAACATCTCCTAGCCACCGCGGCGACAGGGGTGACCTGCCGGATTCTAAACCGCTCACCGCTAAATCCCACCCACGGGGCAGGGACGGCGAGCGAGCCGGGCACGGTGAGCTTCAAGGTGAAGAACAGCATGGGCCAGCGCGTGTTCTTCGTGACCAAGAGGCCCTACCCGGCGCTGGCGCCGATGCCCAGCAGGGTCCAGGGCGCGGCCTGCTCCTGGGAGGCGACCATGACGGACGGCGGGTCACGCGAGGTGATGCGGGTCGTGCGCAGGTTCCGCTGTGGCTGCCACCGCTGCAGCTGCAATGTGGATGACGTGAGTGAGCGCGCGTGCGTGCGTGTACTGGCAGTCTGTTTCGACGGTATCTGCGTGTGGGTCTGTTCCGTGGCCTGTCAGCGAGCCTTCGACACTTGACGCGCGCTCAAAGTGCGCGTGGCCTGGCACAGGCGCCGCTGTGACCTCACCGTCGCTTAGTGGCGAATGGCGGCTACGTTGGTATTGTGGGGAGCGGTAGTGCAGCGGTTAGCGCTCCGCTCCGCTGTGAACCTGGCGCTATGAACCGAGTTCCATTCCCGCTCACGGCCACCGACGCCAGTGACGATTCTCTGAACCGGTGCTGGGCCTCCCCTAGGACGACTCAGCCTCAAATGAGTACCTGGGTGTGGTGCGTAGTAAACATTGCCACGAGTGAGATGAGTGCGGCCAGGCGTGGTGTTGCCAACACGGCCACCTCGTGCGCCGTGCCGCTAACAGCAACGGCACTCGCCTCAACAGCCTGTTTAGGCTATACAGCGAAGGGACCTTTGTGTTTTGGAGTGAATTGGAGAGCGAGCGAGAGAGAGAGAGGGGGACGGCCATGCGGTGTGGCGATGGCTCTGCGATGTTTCTAACGCTGCCGCCGCCGCCACCACCACCATGGCAGCTGGAGGTCCACTCCCCTCCGGGCTCCATCATCGGCTACCTGCGGCAGAAGGTGACTGAGACCGAGCCGACGTTCGCCGTCACCGACCTGAGCAACAAGGCTCACCTGTGGCTCCGCGGGCCCAGCTGCGCCGTCTACTGCACCGTCAACAACGCCGTGAGCTACCAGGTGAGGGTAAAGCACAAGGCAACCCTACCAGGTGCGTCACAGGTGAGTGGCACTAGGTGCAGTTGCGGGAGCCAGGCGCGCTTTGGGTGAACGGGAATTAAAAACTACGGATTTTGCGGGAGGTAAGCTGGAATCCACTCCTGCACTCTGCGCTCAGCCACTAGCACCGCCCACTACCACACTTTTGTGTGTGGTGTGACATGGTAGCCCCACCATGTTACCCCACTGGGCGATACGATGGCGAGATGTTAACTACTTCGCCTGGTATACAGAAGGTCGTGGGTTCGATCCCGATCCTGATGCCTGCTGTATATTTGAAATTTCCGTGTTTTCCCCGTGGTCGTGTGGATTTTTCTCCGGGTCCTCCGGTTTTTCCCTCCACATTTAGAAGCATGCGTTAAGAGTATTTGGCTGCTATGAATGTCCACTTCTTTGAGCTATCATTTGTGGCCAGGACGCTTCTGAAAAAGAGCTATACAGCTCAGTGGGCCTTACCTGGTAAGTTTTCAATGAACATGACAGTCACATAGTAAAGTGTGAGTAAAGTGTACGTACTCCCAGCTCCATAGTCACATAGTAAAGTGTAAGTACTCCCAGCTCTACCAAGACGTCTGGCCGCTGTGGAAGAGCAGGCAAAATACCCTCCTCTGGAGGGCCTCTGGAGAGCTTCCTCTAGTGGAGGCCCCTTCCACCTGCAGTGTTGTGAGTGAGCAATTGCAGGGCTGCGTCTTTACCTGTAATCTCTTGAAATATATTTAATACAAAAACGTAAATGAGGCCCCTGACACTGCAGGAGTTTTAGGTCCTGGCTGAATGTCTCACTTGCCTACCCTGTCCCCAACTCCCCCCGACTCTCAGCTACCCCCCCCCCCCTAATCCAACCCGCACCTCCGATTAGCGTGGTCAGCTATGTACGGTGCGAAAGAAGTTCAAGATATTAACCTTATGGCGGGAGCCTGGGGTCCCGAATAAACGGAAGTCAAAATCGTAATAAATTAATTTATTTTTGGCGACTCCGTCCAACCGCGCACATAAACGCCGCGACCCACCCGGCGCGGATCATTCTGTTGTCGTGTCGTCCAAGCGTATGCCCAGAAGAAACAAAACTTTCAAACTTTAATTAGCGCATCGTGTAGAGCTCGTCGAGAGGAATATACTCTCGTATCGTTCGCCTTCAACAGACGTAAAATGACGTCGCAACGCGGCTCTCGCGAGAGCCGGGGGCTCATGGGAGCCCAGGGTCCCTCCATAAGGTTCACACATGACCAGTCACAAGCTAATCCCTCAGCCATTTCAATGCTAAATTACTAGTTGCCTCTGTGGATGTGTAGGTTTTGACTTTAACATAGCCATTTCTGTGACCAGTCACACGCTAATCCCTCAGCCATTTGCACAAGCTAATCCCTTAGCTATTTCAATGCTAAATTACTAGTTGCCTCTGTGGATGTGTAGGTTTTGGCTTTAACGTAGCCATTTCTGTGACCAGTCACACGCTAATCCCTCAGCCATTTGCACAAGCTAATCCCTTAGCTATTTCAATGCTAAATTACTAGTTGCCTCTGTGGATGTGTAGGTTTTGACTTAAACATAGCCATTCCCGTGACCAGTCACAAGCTAATCCCTCAGCTATTTGCACAAGCTAATCCCTCAGCTATTTCAATGCTAAATTACTAGTTGCCTCTGTGGATGTGTAGGTTTTGACTTTAACATAGCCATTCCCGTGACCAGTCACAAGCTAATCCCTCAGCTATTCGATATGTAAACCCCTTTGTCAAGGTGCCTCACTTCTCCCAACCAGCTTAAAAGTCGCTACGAATCTTAACATCGTTCATTGAAGCTCTGTCGTCCCGACAGGTGTGTTGCTTTCACCTGAAGACGGCCGCTTGCGTTGTGGCCGAAACGTCGTGAGAATTTTATTGTTATCTTATTATTTTATTCTCATCCTACGTGACCTTACCGAAAGAACCAAAGAAGATACGTACAAAGACTCACACAGAGACCCATCGTTTGTTGTCCTTTCCCGGCACCTCCGACCAGCACGGTTCGCTACGCACGGTGTGAAAAGAAGTCCCATAGCACGTACAAACCCCAGCCCTGCCGACAGTGTGCCCGCGCAGGAGCAATCGCCCGCGCTCCCGTCGCAACGCTCCGAACGTTTTTTTTTTGTTTTTGTCGCCAGATCTTGAGCAAGGACGAGAGGAATCAGGTCGGCGCCGTCGTCAAGCAGTGGATGAAGGAGGCAGCCGCGGAGGGCGCCGGCGGCGGTGGTAGCAGCAAGGGAGGGAAGACCTTCATCCAGTTCCCCATGGACCTGGCACCCAAGCTGAAGGCGACGCTGCTCGCCAGCTGTTTCCTCATCGTGAGTCTCTCCGCGTAACCCCGGGGGCAACGCCGAAGCCGCGCAGCTCCGACCCGCAGGGCCCACACCGGAGCGGCGCGTTTACTTTGTTGCTGTTGACAACTGCAGTGTTTGGACTATTTTAAAACGAGCAATACGCTGTATATCCTCTCTGGCAATAAAACAGGTGTTCAGACACCAAATAGATGCCTTTCGCAAGGAATCAACGACTGCGTTAACACCACGTGCTTGCTCTCTGGTTCTTTCGGTAAAGTCACGTAGATGGAAAAAAATTACAAAAGAGAGGCACGACGTTTCGGTCGCAACACAAGCGTCCGTCTTCAGGTGAGAAAATGATCTGCTGTTGTGGCTTTATATGGGCACGGGAGGGGGGGGAGGAAAGGGGGGGAGGAGTTTTTTTTGAGTCGTGACTGCAGAAGTTCACGGGGGAGAGGTGGGGTAGGGTTTGTGGCGTGCCAGGGACGGGTGGTGAACATGCAAACGAACACGCTCTGGTAATCTGTGCATTGTCTCTGAAACTGATTGGCCTACACCAGAAGGCTGTCTCTGGTGTGGAAGAGCAGAAGGCCGTCCCGAGGGAGCTCGTGCCTTCGTCAGAATTCCGAATCGGAACCTTGATGGATCCTGGAAGAATCCTTTGAGAGCTCTTTTTCACACGTGTCTATTCAGAAAGTTACAACAAACAATACAAACAAACGATAGGAGTGCCGAGCATAGGAAAGGAAAGGAAGTCACTAAAAATAAATGCATAAAATAGATACAGTTCCACCTCCTTCGTGTCTCCATTGTCGCTGGGTTTATCCTGGACGAATCCGATGAGCTGTGAAGCTCTTTTTCACACGCGTCCGGTAGGGGGCGGGTCAGCAAGTTTCAAGCGGGGGGGGGGGGGGGGGGTTAGCAGGGCCTGTCATGGCGCCGGGCTTAACCTCGCCGTAGGCCTCCTGCGACGACGTGGCGAGATGTGGACCAGTTCGGTCAGGGCAACGGGGGCCTCTAGGTTTCTGATGATGATTGATGACGATGATTGATGATGATGATGACTGATGATTGATGACGATGATTGATGATTGATGATGATGACGACTGATGATTGATAATGATTGATGACGATTTGATGATGATGATAATTGATGACGATTATAATGATTGATGATGTTGATGATGACGATTGACGATGATGATTGATGATCGTGCTGCTTGATGGCGTGTGTGGTCGGTGTCTCCACCTGCAGGACCACGTGTACACCAGAGATGATGATGATTGATGATGATCATGATGATCATGATGGATGGTGATGATGGTGCTGGTACTTCACCCCGTGTGTGGTCGGTGTCTAGACCTGCAGGACCACGTGTACACCAAAGATGATGATGATGATTGATGATGATCATGATTTAGATTTTTGGTGATGGTGCTGCTACTTCACCCCGTGTGTGGTCGGTGTCTCCACCTGCAGGACCACGTGTACACCAAAGATGATGATTGATGATGATCATGATTGATGAGGGATGGTGATGATGGTGCTGCTACTTCACCCCGTGTGTCTCCACCTGCAGGACCACGTGTACACCAAAGATGATGATGATTGATGATGATCATGATTGATGAGGTATGGTGATGATGGTGCTGGTACTTCACCCCGTGTGTCTCCACCTGCAGGACCACGTGTACACCAAAGATGATGATGATGATGATCATCATGATGATCATGATTGATGAGGTATGGTGATGATGGTGCTGGTACTTCACCCCGTGTGTCTCCACCTGCAGGACCACGTGTACACCAAAGGGCAGCGCAGGGGGGGCGACGGCATCGACGCAGCACGCCCGCCCGAGACGCGGTCGCTCTGCAGCTGGCGCTGAACAGGGCAGACCCCTGCAGAGAAACCGGCGAGCGTGGCCAGTCGACATCATCGTCAACATCATCGTCAACATCATCGTCGTTGACATCGCCAACATCATCGTCAACATCATCGTCAACATTATCGTCAACACTTCCACGTTATAAACCGCAGCGCGTAGCCCGTCAACATCGTCAACATCGTCAACGCCTCGACGTTAGATGTTCACGCCACGTGCAACTCACACGTTTAAAATTTGATCCAAGCTGAACCACCCAATTGCCCCGGAAGGCCCCACAGCAACACACCGGCGAGTTTGTGCTCCTGGACATCGCAGCGCGCGCCGTTTTGAGCTCAGTGAAAGTGCATGAAAGCATTGGTTTGTTTATTAGATAAAAGGTTGAAAGCCCGAAACTTAGCGTTCTTGTTTTCCTGGTTGAGACCCCGATGTTATGAAGGTGGCTGGGACATTGCTCGCGGCTACCGTGCTGGGATGTTCAAAACCCGTGCGTCAATTACAAATAAATATAACTATCCCGTGCAGTTCCCCGCACTCTCCAGCAGATGTGAGCATAACGTCAGACAAACAGCGTCTCCCCCCGTGTGTCTCGCTGTGCTGAATGAGGCCGAGGTGGTTTCAGGGGACGGTGTGATGCCTCATGCGCAGCCCCGCCAGCCCCAACCGCGCCACGGCCCTCTCGGGAGAGCGCGGGCATTGATTCAGCGCAAAGCGGAACGCCGGATCGCTTTCGGCAACCACGGTGGCTCATCAGCAGAAGCAGGCCCCCCGGAGCCAACACCCTGGCCACAACAATAATAAAATCACAAGTTTCAACTCGCAGCACTGCCCCACCGTCGCCACAGCAGTGCTGTTCGATCGCTCTCGTAGAGATAAAAGAGGATGACGAGTTGCAGGTGCGAGGAGGAGCCGCAGCCGAGCGGGAAGGCAGCAGAACGCGCCACCAAGCTCTGCGGCCCTCGATATATCAAGGTGTTATCGGCCAAATAACGAGCGTTTAGACGGTAAAACGCCGGTAAATAACGCCCTTTGGATGTGACGCTCCCTCCAGCCAGCCAAACTTCATTTTTCTTCTAATGTCGTGTGGCAATAAGTCCGATTTACAAGGCGCACAGGGTTCCTGTGAGCGAATTGCTCACCCGAGGCCGAGGGGGCCATGAGGCAAGGCCCCCCCCCCCGCTCCTTGTCTCGGTAATGGGTTGGGGGAGGCATTCGCGGTGCTGAGTCCACGCGAAGGCAGAGGAGGAAAGCGCAAACAAATGACGAAATGTGCAGTGGGCACCCAGGGGCTCTCTGCCCGTGGGTCGTGATGGTGATGGTGATGATGAGGCCGTGCGGGTTTCAGCGAGGAGGCGGCAGGGGAGGGGAATGAATTCCGCGCGGTACAATCGCTCGCGCCGTGGGACTTGGACGTACCACTTGGAGCCCACATTGATCCCTGCGAACGGCCTCACGTCGGCCCAAGCTCGGAGGTTCATTGAGTGGCAATACATGACATGTACGTTCGAAGGCAGTGTTCTTCACTCATGTGCAACGGGGGGGGGGGGGGGGGGCGGGGAACTTTCGCCGATAAGACATCAGTGTGCGAGGGCCGCCACATCATTTGAAACCATCGGGGGGTTGACAGCAGCATGGTGATGATGATGATGGGGGGGGTGTTTGTCACGTGTCGTTGTGTATTGTCGGGCGGCCGCACTAAAGGGCCCACCAGGGGCCACCAGGGGCCCGCGGGCCTTGCAATGAAGAACGCCGATGCAAGGAAAGCTTCGCAGACTGTTGGGGCGAGTGCTGTAAGCGAGCAGCACCTATGAAGGCCGGCACGGCACACGAAGGGGGTGGGTGGCCAACACCACGCCCGGCCGCCTTTGTCTCCCCAGTGGCGATGTTTACACATCGCACCGGGTACTCATTTGAGGCCCAGAACCGGTTCAGATAATCGTCACCGTAGCGCTAACCACTGCACCACCGCTCCCCACACGGACACACACGGACGGACAAACACGGCTCCCCAATGAGCTTCATTCCCTAGGAGAACAGCAGTTGGGCCTCGGCTGGCTGCAGGATGAATGTCACGGCCAGGGGGCACAGAATTCCAGAACACATTTCCAATCCGAGTCCGTGCCCCCTACCTACCTGCCCACCACCCCACTCCACCACAATCCACCGTGGATAAATCAATACGAACTCCCCCACAATCGGCGAGATCGTGGTGATTGTTGAACGCAGGTCCCGTCGCTGCCGCCGCTTGCGCGTGTGCGCGTCGCTAACAGCACTTGCCCCTACAGCCTGTTAAGGCTATATGGGGGATCTTTGTCTTTTGTGTGTGCCCTCGCAGCTCAGGGTCTGTTTTTGTCCGTGTGATTGGGGGGGGGGGGCATCTCTTTGCGTTTTTGACTGTTTCACCACTCGCCACCCACAACCCAGTGATGCCAAACGCCCCGTCGTTATTCAGTGCCGCTGATTTTGTAAATCCCGGTCGAGGTTAAAACGAACCGCACGACTTTAAAAATGTCAGTGCGCGACTCGCCAAGCAAAGTCCCGGGAGTGATGTCCTGCTCTTGTTTGCAAGCGCTGTGGAAATTCCACATTCCTTTGGCGGGCGGGGGGGTGGGTGGGCGAGTCTACACATTGGGCAACCACTGTTCACTTGCCCCGGGGGGGGGGGGGCATGATAACGCTGAGTTCAAGCCCCCACAACTTGAATTCGAACTCGTAACCTTCTGACTGTGAACCGCTCAAATGCCGAGGCGTCTTATAATTATTGAACGCGTGGTCAATTTGGTGACTAGGCTCATGACCATCAACTTACCGCATCTGAAAACCCCGTGTATTCACGTTCGCGTGGAACCCGGAATTGAACCGGGGATTTTTTGTTTTGGTGCCGGCTCACCTCTGGGACCCATTGAGCCACAACACGCTGGCTGCTGTCCAAACAGCCAGCGCGGGGAGTTTCAAGATTGATGTTCACTTCGATTAAACAAAAAGCACATGTGTAGAAATCAAATGTACTGAGAACCTTTGACTGATAAATGTGTTGTTGACAATTCCACGGGGATGAACCGCTTACACGTCTCTGAATGATAACATATCTTCTCAAGCGTTATATTGCCGTATTCCCTCGACCACAAGACGCACTTATTACCCCCCCCCCCCCCCCCCGGTGCTTCAAATCAACAGTCTGGAGTTCGTCTGGCAATCCAGTGGATGTACGTGAGTGCGTGCGCGTGTCCGCGTGACCAGATGTCTATCGGTGTATTGGCGACCGGCCACGAGTCACTTTCCGGAGCGTCTTTTAAACAAGAAGTAATATTATTGAAAAAAAACTTTAAAAAACGCTTTTAAGAAATGTACCGGACTAGTAATGGAAGAACTCCACGACTCCAGGAAGTGGCCCCGAAGCTTGCCACAACGTAAGGGGGCCGTGGCCAATTACAGCCAACGTCAGTTGACAATTAGACCCAAGCCAAAACATAACATATTTTAAAAATATATATAGATTTTTGTTTTATGATAGAATATAGTATTGTCATCAGTATGACATAAGTATACCAAGTTTGCAGTCGATAGCACATTGGGAAGTGGGTACAAATTGAGTTACAAGATTTGAGGATACAACAACAGACAGAGTGAGTTTATAAAAAAACGTGTACTGTAATAATAAAAATAACGTCGCTCAGCTGGTCTGGGAACGCCTGAGAATTCCCCGTGAAGAGCTCGAGTGTGTTTATAGTAGTGTATAGTGTAGTGTAAGTGTATTGTAGTGTATAGGGCCACGGTTCTTGACGAATGTGTTAAAAAAAAGTTTGCTACGTGTGACGTTGTGACACGGCTCGGCTCGGGTTCTGCAGTGTAAATAAAACCAACCAGGCCACGTGGGCCCCGGCACGGCTCAGTTGTGCAGTGGCAAAGAGACGGACAAAGTGGCAGCCCGCGCTCCTGCGAGAGAAGTTCTCAGTCCCCAGTGCAGGCCCAGCTGGATCCAGTTCCAGGGATTTCCCCCCCCAACCCACCCAGCGTGGTACAGCGATCCGTTACATCGCCGTATTTCTGATTCGAGGGACTGCGTTTTAGTTGCACCACGTGTCACATTACGGCTGGGTTTTTAATTTTAGACCCATAATTTTGCGCGTTTCCCTTCTCCCCAGGAAGAAAATAGCTTTTGGCTTGGCGCTTGACCTCAGAGATTTGCTCAACGATGGTCCACAATTTCTCGTCAAGTGGAGATACGGTTTTTAAAAATATTTTTTAAAGGAAACTGTAAAGTACAAAAATGTTGGCACGCATTGTACACATACACACACATTTAAAGATTATTGACACGCACGTAAAATATATATATACGGTATTGAGAGCGACACAACATCAGTACACCCGCCCTTTCAACGACAGAACTCACGAATCTTGATTACGTATGCGGACAATCTCCTTGAATGATTTGGCCAATACCAGGAATAAGTGGCCACACACTTAGTATACCATGCAAACTTGCACTAGTCTGGTATCAGCACATATTCTGGAGTTCAATCTCTATATACAGTGAGGGGAAAAAGTATTTGATCCCCTGCTGATTTTGTACGTTTGCCCACTGACAGAGAAATGATCAGTCTATAATTTTAATGGTAGGTTTATTTGAACAGTGAGAGACAGAATAACAACAAAAAAATCCAGAAAAACGCATGTCAAAAATGTTCTAAATTGATTGGCATTTTAATGAGGGAAATAAGTATTTGACGTCACATCTGTCATGTCACCCGCGCATGCGTAGTGCCCGGCGAACCGAGTTCGATTCCCGCTCACGGCCACCACCGGTGACGATGTATTGAACCGATCCTGGGCCTCCTCTAGGTCAACTCAGCCTCAAACGAGTAACTGCTGTGGTGTGTGAACATCGCCACTTGGGAGACAAAGGCGGCCGGGCGTGGTGAATCCAAGTCCCGGGCGAAGCCGGGTAGTAAAGCTAGTACAGGATTTAACAAACCCACATTTGTGTTAGTAATAGGTTTTTACCCTTTTAGCTGGCACAAAAAACTGACACCTTTATACAAGGGATCATGTTTGCAATAACCACAACACAAGCAGTCAAAAATGCAAACAAAAAGAAACAACTCTGATAATGATATGCACTGTCCTTGAATTTGATTGGTCCACACCCGAGACGGCTTTTCACATTTGTGTTGTAATACAAAAAAATATGTACAATGGAAATGCCAATCATATCATCAGGAAAGTCTCACTGAGTCTCAAGACACTTTCTTTCGGGGCAAGATGCTGCAGTGTCGATGATGTTTGGCCAATTCGCACCTCCGATTATCACGGTTGACTACGTACGGTGCGAAAGAAGTTAAAAATAAACAAGTGCAATACCGTGATTGAGCAGCTGACGCTCATCCACCGCATACATCGTTTCAAATTTGTACGCTTCCTTACCAGCATGGCGCTGTGTGGGTTTAGGGCAGTGTTCTCTTCATTGCAAGGCCCGTGGGCCACTGGCCTGCACCCTGGTGGCCTTTAGTGCAGCCGCCGACAATACACAACACGTGGCAACAACCCAAATCGTCCGCGTGTTGTCAGACCCCAACGGTTTCAAATGCGTGGCGGTCCTCACGCTGACGATGCCTTGTCGGAGAAAGTGGCCCACCCTCTGAAAGTGTGTGAAGGACAACTCCTTTAGCGTGTTGACACGAGAGCGGCTCTGTGGTTTCTAAAGTACCTTTACCATGGGCTTTTTCAAGAGGTTAATCTATCAGATAGTGGGCAGGTGGCTCAGCACCCCAGAGGGGAGACTCTGCCGGTTACAGAGACGCATCCTGGGGTTTTGAATCCAGATTTCGGCCACCTCGTGGATTGAACCAGGTTCTCAAGCTTAGCGAGATCGCGATCCATTTGCAGATAGCCCCAACCGATAGCTCCATGACCCCTTTAATTGCATATCAGTGGCCTCGGTGTACGCACACCATCGAAAGTCGCGAGGCAATCTCGCCGGGCTCTGCTGGACAAAGTGTCATCGGGAGAGTGTTTGGCGCTCAAATAAGTGTGTTGAGATTAGTGGTGGTGGTGGTGGGGGGAGAGGAAGGACACGTGGTGGATCGAGGCTTTGAATTAAAACCTACAGGAGTTTTCTCGACGATGTTTCCCTCTTGTTTCAGTGGGGTATCTTCAAATGGATCTGCCTGGATAGTAAGTTTCTCGTTTAACAGCGGTAGATGCGTTCCGAAAAAGTTAAGTGGGGGGGGAAAGTCCCCACGAAATAACGTAACGATGAAGTTAAGCGAGACACGGTGAACTTCTACGCACACGCAGTTAGATGGCAGGACAAATAACTGCGGGTTACCGGCGTCGCGTAGCTGTGTCATTGCGCCTACTGAATCACTGTACAGCTCAGCCGGTCAGCTCAAGAAAGTAGGTCGTCGTCGACCGGTTCAGAAACCGCGTTATAGCGGGGCACGTACTACGTTATAGCGGGAAGCGTACTACGTTATAGCGGGGAGCGTACTACGTTATAACGGGGCGCGTACTACGTTATAGCGGGGAGCGTACTACGTTATAACGGGGCGCGTACTACGTTATAGCGGGAAGCGTACTACGTTATAGCGGGGAGCGTACTACGTTATAACGGGGAGCGTACTACGTTATAGCGGGGAGCGTACTACGTTATAGCGGGGAGCGTACTACGTTATAACAGGGCGCGTACTACGTTATAGCGGGAAGCGTACTACGTTATAGCGGGGAGCGTACTACGTTATAACGGGGCGCGTACTACGTTATAGCGGGGAGCGTACTACGTTATAACGGGGCGCGTACTACGTTATAGCGGGAAGCGTACTACGTTATAGCGGGGAGCGTACTACGTTATAACGGGGAGCGTACTACGTTATAGCGGGGAGCGTACTACGTTATAGCGGGGAGCGTACTACGTTATAACGGGGAGCGTACTACGTTATAACGGGGAGCGTACTACGTTATAGCGGGGAGCGTACTACGTTATAGCGGGGAGCGTACTACGTTATAGCGGGGAGCGTACTACGTTATAGCGGGGAGCGTACTACGTTATAGCGAGGCGCGTACTACGTTATAGCGGGGAGCGTACTACGTTATAGCGGGGAGCGTACTACGTTATAGCGGGGAGCGTACTACGTTATAGCGGGGAGCGTACTACGTTATAGCGGGGAGCGTACTACGTTATAACGGGGAGCGTACTACGTTATAGCGGGGAGCGTACCACGTTATAGCGGGGAGCGTACTACGTTATAGCGGGGAGCGTACTACGTTATAGCGGGGCGCGTACTACGTTATAACGGGGCGCGTACTACGTTATAGCGGGGAGCGTACCACGTTATAGCGGGGAGCGTACTACGTTATAGCGGGGCGCGTACTACGTTATAGCGGGGCGCGTACTACGTTATAACGGGGAGCGTACTACGTTATAGCGGGGAGCGTACCACGTTATAGCGGGGAGCGTACTACGTTATAGCGGGGAGCGTACTACGTTATAGCGGTGAGCGTACCACGTTATAGTGGGGCACGTACTACGTTATAGCGGTGAGCGTACTACGTTATAACGGGGCGCGTACTACGTTATAGCGGGGAGCGTACTACGTTATAGCGGGGAGCGTACTACGTTATAGCGGGGAGCGTACTACGTTATAACGGTGAGCGTACTACGTTATAGCGGGGCACGTACTATGTTATAGCGGTGAGCGTACTACGTTATAACGAGGAGCGTACTACGTTATAGCGGGGAGCGTACTACGTTATAGCGGGGAGCGTACTACGTTATAGCGGGGCGCGTACTACGTTATAGCGGTGAGCGTACTACGTTCCGCTTTATAACGGTGAGTGTACTACGTTATAACGGTGCACTTTCCGTGTTATAACGGTGCGCTATCCGTGTTATAACGGTGAGCCTTCCACGTTATATTAGGCAAGAGTGTTCCCTCACGGAAGAAAACGCGTTATAGCGAAAACGCGTTGTAGTGTGAACAACACCTAGCGTGTTAGGCGAGGCCCCTACAGCACCGTCACGCTCTGACACTTCCCCAACTGCAGATGCAGGCAGCGTGTGGCCACATAGGGGCTGTCCATAAATGACGTCACGCGATTTTTGACCCCCCCCCTCCCCCCCTCGTCACACGGCGTCACAAAAAGTCAGACCCCCCCCCCTCAAATATGGTGTCACAAAGCTCTGCCCCGCACCCCCCCCCCCCCCCCAAAAAATATATAAAACATGCTTCAAATCGCTTTAAACTATTGTCATTGTAGTGCGTATTTAATGTGGCGCTGCACTCTGATGTTGTAGGAGAAAACATTTATCAAAAAGTATACTTAATTAAGTAGAACGTGTTGTCTATATTTTATTTAAAGTTGTGCATTTTTATGTGACGTCACATTTCTAAAACCCCCCCCTCCCCCCCTCGTCACACATCGTCACAAATGTCTGACCGCCCCCCCCCCCCCCTAGGTGCGTGACGTCATTTATGGACGGCCCCTTAGGAACCGGGCCGCACAGCACCAGGAGGTGAGAGCTGTGAGTCCGCGCGTGGCCCACCTCCATTATTTTATTATTCACCACTTCCGTCCGTGCCTCTTTCCCGCACTGCGCACTTGTCTCAGTCACGTGGTGTTGGTAAGCCCACAAGCTCTAACCCCTAGTAGCCACAATGAGTAACCCCACAAGCTCTAACCCCTAGTAGCCACAATGAGTTAGCCCACAAGCTCTAACCCCTAGTAGCCACAATGAGTAAGCCCACAAGCTCTAACCCCTAGTAGCCACAAGGAGTAAGCCCACAAGCTCTAACCCCTAGTAGCCACAATGAGTTAGCCCACAAGCTCTAACCCCTAGTAGCCACAATGAGTAAGCCCACAAGCTCTAACCCCTAGTAGCCACAAGGAGTAAGCCCACAAGCTCTAACCCCCTAGTAGCCACAATGAGTAACCCCACAAGCTCTAACCCCCTAGTAGCCACAATGAGTAAGCCCACAAGCTCTAACCCCTAGTAGCCACAAGGAGTAAGCTCACAAGCTCTAACTCCCTAGTAGCCACAAGGAGTAAGCCCACAAGCTCTAACCCCTAGTAGCCACAAGGAGTAACCCCACAAGCTCTAACCCCTAGTAGCCACAAGGAGTAAGCCCACAAGCTCTAACGCCCTAGTAGCCACAAGGAGTAAGCCCACAAGCTCTAACCCCTAGTAGCCACAATGAGTAACCCCACAAGCTCTAACCCCCTAGTAGCCACAATGACTAACCCCACAAGCTCTAACCCCTAGTAGACACAAGGAGTAAGCCCACAAGCTCTAACCCCTAGTAGCCACAATGAGTAACCCCACAAGCTCTAACCCCTAGTAGCCACAAGGAGTAAGCCCACAAGCTCTAACCCCTAGTAGCCACAAGGAGTAAGCTCACAAGCTCTAACTCCCTAGTAGCCACAATGAGTAAGCCCACAAGCTCTAACCCCTAGTAGCCACAAGGAGTAAGCCAACAAGCTCTAACCCCTAGTAGCCACAAGGAGTAAGCCCACAAGCTCTAACCCCT
Organism: Petromyzon marinus; assembly: GCF_048934315.1. Taxonomy (NCBI): domain Eukaryota; kingdom Metazoa; phylum Chordata; class Hyperoartia; order Petromyzontiformes; family Petromyzontidae; genus Petromyzon; species Petromyzon marinus. Next base: position 6,908,327 of record NC_133713.1, on the reverse strand, counting down.
AGTAGCCACAATGAGTAACCCCATAAGCTCTAACCCCTAGTAGCCACAATGAGTAAGCCCACAAGCTCTAACCCCTAGTAGCCACAATGAGTACGCCCACAAGCTCTAACCCCTAGTAGCCACAAGGAGTAAGCCCACAAGCTCTAACCCCCTAGTAGCCACAAGGAGTAAGCCCACAAGCTCTAACCCCTAATAGCCACAAGGAGTAAGCCCACAAGCTCTAACCCCTAGTAGCCACAAGGAGTAAGCCCACAAGCTCTAACCCCTAGTAGCCACAAGGAGTAAGCCCACAAGCTTTAACCCCTAGTAGCCACAATGAGTAACCCCACAAGCTCTAACCCCCTAGTAGCCACAATGAGTAAGCCCACAAGCTCTAACCCCTAGTAGCCACAAGGAGTAAGCCCACAAGCTCTAACCCCCTAGTAGCCACAAGGAGTAAGCCCACAAGCTCTAACCCCTAGTAGCCACAAGGAGTAAGCCCACAAGCTCTAACCCCTAGTAGCCACAATGAGTAAGCCCACAAGCTCTAACCCCTAGTAGCCACAATTAGTAAGCCCAGAAGCTCTAACCCCTAGTAGGCACAATGACTAAGCCCACAAGCTCTAACCCCCTAGTAGCCACAAGGAGTAAGCCCACAAGCTCTAACCCCTAGTAGCCACAAGGAGTAAGCCCACAAGCTCTAACCCCTAGTAGCCACAAGGAGTAAGCCCACAAGCTCTAACCCCTAGTAGCCACAATGAGTAACCCCATAAGCTCTAACCCCTAGTAGCCACAATGAATAAGCCCACAAGCTCTAACCCCTAGTAGCCACAATGAGTAAGCCCACAAGCTCTAACCCCTACTAGCCACAAGGAGTAAGCCCACAAGCTCTAACCCCTAATAGCCACAAGGAGTAAGCCCACAAGCTCTAACCCCTAGTAGCCACAAGGAGTAAGCCCACAAGCTCTAACCCCTAGTAGCCACAAGGAGTAAGCCCACAAGCTTTAACCCCTAGTAGCCACAATGAGTAACCCCACAAGCTCTAACCCCCTAGTAGCCACAATGAGTAAGCCCACAAGCTCTAACCCCTAGTAGCCACAAGGAGTAAGCCCACAAGCTCTAACCCCCTAGTAGCCACAAGGAGTAAGCCCACAAGCTCTAACCCCTAGTAGCCACAAGGAGTAAGCCCACAAGCTCTAACCCCTAGTAGCCACAATGAGTAAGCCCACAAGCTCTAACCCCTAGTAGCCACAATTAGTAAGCCCAGAAGCTCTAACCCCTAGTAGGCACAATGACTAAGCCCACAAGCTCTAACCCCCTAGTAGCCACAAGGAGTAAGCCCACAAGCTCTAACCCCTAGTAGCCACAAGGAGTAAGCCCACAAGCTCTAACCCCTAGTAGCCACAAGGAGTAAGCCCACAAGCTCTAACCCCTAGTAGCCACAAGGAGTAAGCCCACAAGCTCTAACCCCTAGTAGCCACAATGAGTAACCCCACAAGCTCTAACCCCCTAGTTGCCACAATGAGTAAGCCCACAAGCTCTAACCCCTAGTAGCCACAAGGAGTAAGCCCACAAGCTCTAACCCTTATAGCCACAATGAGTAACCCCACAAGCTCTAACCCCTAGTAGCCACAATGAGTAAGCCCACAAGCTCTAACCCCTAGTAGCCACAATGAGTAAGCCCACAAGCTCTAACCCCTAGTAGCCACAATTAGTAAGCCCAGAAGCTCTAACCCCTAGTAGGCACAATGACTAAGCCCACAAGCTCTAACCCCTAGTAGCCACAATGAGTAAGCCCACAAGCTCTAACCCCTAGTAGCTACAATGAGTAAGCCCACAAGCTCTAACCCCTAGTAGCCACAATGAGTAAGCCCACAAGCTCTAACCCCTAGTAGCCACAATGAGTAAGCCCACAAGCTCTAAGCCCTAGTAGCCACAAGGAGTAAGCCCACAAGCTCTAACCCCTAGTAGCCACAATGAGTAACCCCACAAGCTCTAACCCCTAGTAGCCACAAGGAGCAACCCCACAAGCTCTAACCCCCTAGTAGCCACAATGAGTAAGCCCACAAGCGAACCCCTAGTAGTCACAATGAGTAACCCCACAAGCTCTTACCCCTAGTAGCCACAATGAGTAACCCCACAAGCTCTAACCCCTAGTAGCCACAATGAGTTAAAAAAACAATCGTCGCTGGAGAGCTTCTTTGAAAAGGGGGAAAGACCCAATGATGAACCTCCCCCCCCGCCCCGGTCCGTGAAAAAAATAGTCTTCCACGACACCGGTCCCTGGTGCCGAAAAGGTTGGGGGCCGCTGCTCTAGGGGAGAGCGCCCACCGCGAAGAGATGGAGCGATGGAATCAGTTCACGTCCACCAACCGCCTGGCCACAGTTGGTGGGAGGGGGTCACATCCAGCAGTGGATTGCCAGTGGCTGATGATGGCGATAACGAAGGGGCGATGAGTATTCAAATATATTTGTGCGGTATATACACAGGGTGCTTAACATGTTTTTTTTAGTTTAACACGTAGGCTTTCGCGACCAATATTATTCATAATAAAGGTTTTTGGGTTAGATCGCGTTTATTTATAAATGTGTCGTAACCCTCCACCACCCGACACGGCCAATCAGCAAAAAAAGTGTCACGTTGACAAAAGACAAATAATTCACTACTTCAGCCCACCGGTGTGTTGAAGAGTTAATCCACATTTACAGTTTGAGTACGACGTTTCGCTGGTAAATACTTCCAGCATCATCGGGCAATTCGCCAGAATGGTAAAGCCCTCGCTTGCTCCCGGTTTTATATAGAGCAGCAGGGTGACGTCATCACTTAACTCATCAGGTGCAGTGATTAGAGGCGGAGGGGGGGGTAATGTAATTATATAATCGATTAGTAATCAGTCATTGGTTATGATTAGTAATGAGTTGTAGATTAGTAATTCTTTAAATCAAAATGTAATGTGTATTATTTAATAATACGCTTCCAGGCCGCACTAAGCCGGTAGCTGTCAGAGCGATTAAAGTTATTCTTGTTCCTCTCAATTTCATTGGATTCTCTAATTAGTCTTTGCCAGTAATAATTAGTTTTACACACCACTGCAACATTGTCAAAATCAATTGAGTGTCCTTGTTGACAAGCATGTTCTGCCACTGCCGACAGTTGTGTTTGAGATAATTTAATATTTCTCTGATGTTCTTTTAGTCTTACGCTGATGTTACGTCCCGTCTGCCCAATGTATTAACTCTTCAACACACCGGTGGGCTGAAGTAGTGAATTATTTGTCTTTTGTCAACGTGACACTTTTTTTGCTGATTGGCCGTGTCGGGTGGTGGAGGGTTACGACACATTTATAAATAAACGCGATCTAACCCAAAAACCTTTATTATGAATAATATTGGTCGCGAAAGCCTACGTGTTAAACTGACTAACCTCTATGGGGAGGATACTTTTCTTAAAACCAGAAAATTGGAGAAGCTTCGCATTAAGCGGATGAAATTGATATCTTCACTGGCGTTCCTCAAAAGGTGCAGAGATTCAAAAGTAATACCAAACGCAGTTAAAATAACACATCACATAAAGTCTTCTAAAGCTAACCAAATACTACACAAAGCTAGCGAATTATTATTAATAGAGAGAATACAGCACAATAGGAGTGAATTATCTTACATTTCGGAATCGCTAAAGCAGTTACACTTAGATATAAGCAATAGTGTATCTATGCATTATTGGAATATAATCGATAACATAACACAACAATCGGCTGATAATGTGTTTAAACTAACAAAAACTAACCAAATTAATGCATTTTCTAGACTACAAAATAAACAAATCCCTACTGAAAACCAAAAATGTAAAAACAAAACTGTACTGAACTTGACCAACACTGTATTAACCGGTGACATGGTCTCTATCCTTTCTAAAGGCCTTAACTTTGCCGTTACCCCAAGCACAATTCCAGTGGATGAGATAATTGCTGAGGTAGAATCCGCAGTTAGACTCCTTCCACATAATGAGGCAGAGATGACTAGACATGAGGTTGCTAAAATAATTGAGAATAGCAAAGTTCCAAAAGTAAATATTAGCTCTAACGAGGCAAAAGCCTTAAGAGAGCTGCGTGTAAATAAGGATATCCAAATCCTAGCAGCTGATAAAGGCCGCACTACTGTAGTGATGTCACGAGCCGATTATGATTATAAAATTAGAAATTTACTAGAGGAAAGTACCTACATTAAAATTAAACGAGATCCAACTAATACTTTAGAACGTAAGACCACTGCAATAATTGCAAATTCATTAATCCCTAAAAATGAGCAATACCTAATTAAGCCAAGGGCCTCAAAACCACCTAGATCCTATGGGCTACCAAAGATTCATAAAATCGGCATCCCATTACGACCCATAGTCAGTACAATTGGCTCTGCCACATATCAATTAGCAAAATATATAACCAAACAAATACAGCCCTACATCGGTAAGACATCTTCATTCATAAAAAATTCAGAACATCTTGTGAATGTGATTAAAGATATTAAACTTACTCCTGATGATATTTTGGTAAGTTTTGATGTTATTTCTCTATTCACTAAGGTTCCAGTGGACGAATCGCTTAAATTACTTGATACACTAGTAAAGAATACCGGTTTACAAAAAGATATTCCGAAACTTGCTGGCCATTGTTTAAATAACACTTACTTCTTATGGAGAGGGGATTTCTTTAAACAAAAGGAAGGAGCAGCAATGGGTTCTCCTTTATCCCCTGCTATAGCAAATTTGTACATGGAAAACTTTGAAATAAGAGCACTTGCCTCGAGCACATTAAAACCATCCTTTTGGTTTAGGTATGTGGATGACACTTTGGTTGTCTGGCCACATGGTAAAGATACACTTAATGATTTTCTAAATCATCTCAATGCACAAAACCCGGCCATCCAGTTCACCATGGAAATGGAGGTGAATAACACACTCCCATTCCTAGATATTTTGCTTGGACATGGCCTAAACGGTAAAATAACACACAGCGTTTACAGAAAGCAAACGCACACTGATACCTATCTGAATGCAGAATCACATCATCATCCAGCTCAAAAATCCTCTCTTATCAAGACGCTCGTACATTGGGCGAAAACAGTGTCAGATGGTGAGAGTCTAGTGAGAGAGATTAAACACGTTAAAGACGCACTACGACAGAATGGCTACAATAATGCTCAAATTAACAGAGCACTGAATGCCAAATCACGATCGCAAAGCAATACTACTGAAAGCGACCAGATTGTTAAAACAATAAAAATTCCATATATCTCAGAAGTAACTGACAAATTAGCCCGCGTTTTGCAAAAGCAAAACATTACAGTAAGATTTGGTACAGTACACAAAATTCAAAAACTAGTATCTTGCACTAAAGACGCATTACCTAAACTATCAACAGAAGGTGTATATCGGATTAATTGTTCATGTGGCAGCTGCTACATTGGGCAGACGGGACGTAACATCAGCGTAAGACTAAAAGAACATCAGAGAAATATTAAATTATCTCAAACACAACTGTCGGCAGTGGCAGAACATGCTTGTCAACAAGGACACTCAATTGATTTTGACAATGTTGCAGTGGTGTGTAAAAGTAATTATTACTGGCAAAGACTAATTAGAGAATCCATTGAAATTGAGAGGAACAAGAATAACTTTAATCGCTCTGACAGCTACCGGCTTAGTGCGGCCTGGAAGCGTATTATTAAATAATACACATTACATTTTGATTTAAAGAATTACTAATCTACAACTCATTACTAATCATAACCAATGACTGATTACTAATCGATTATATAATTACATTACCCCCCCCTCCGCCTCTAATCACTGCACCTGATGAGTTAAGTGATGACGTCACCCTGCTGCTCTATATAAAACCGGGAGCAAGCGAGGGCTTTACCATTCTGGCGAATTGCCCGATGATGCTGGAAGTATTTACCAGCGAAACGTCGTACTCAAACTGTAAATGTGGATTAACTCTTCAACACACCGGTGGGCTGAAGTAGTGAATTATTTGTCTTTTGTCAACGTGACACTTTTTTTGCTGATTGGCCGTGTCGGGTGGTGGAGGGTTACGACACATTTATAAATAAACGCGATCTAACCCAAAAACCTTTATTATGAATGTTTTTTTTACACTTACATGGGACTATCGTTTTTAATGGAAAAAGAACGGATAATATACACCGTAACATAATAAAAAAAAATGTAATGTTAATAGCTTCAAAAAGTCAGAGTCTCCACTTAAATTTTGATTTAAAGCGTTCGTGACTGCATGGATTCATATTCTTGGTTCTTTTGGTAAAGTCACGTAGAAGGGAAACACTAACATAGACAGAGGTTCTCTGCAAGCCATCTGGCTACCATGAGAGATTCGTTCATGAGGCTATCCACATATACAAACACAGAGACAATTTCAACCGAGAAGATGGATTCTGGCTTAGCAATCATTGGAAGGATTTGATAAACCATTTCGGGTCTTAATTGATTGTTCACGCTTACGGTGGCTTTCAGACCGCATCAATTATTTTCGTCTCCCTCCTCTTCTTTTCCGAACATAGATGGACTCGTCCATCTCAACAAACTGTCAAATCGCTTTCCGTGGTGCTAACGTTAAAATAACCACCACTTTTTTCAAATTTTCTTGCTGTGGTTTTCACACCTGATGATGATTGCTTGCGTTGCAGTCGAAACGCCGTGAGAATTTTATTGTTTTATATTTTTATTATTTTATTGTTTCCCTTCTACGTGACTTTACCAAAAGAATCAAGAATATGTCTCCACGTGTTCGCCATCGTTGTCAACGCGTGGCCTGGAATCTTCTCCAGGTGGTCTCCAGAGCCCGGAGGAGGAGGCACATTTCTCGTGGGTATTGTTGCAAATTCTCAGAAGCGTTAACATTATTTTTTGAAGCACCCTGCATATATGTTGGGTTTTTTTTTTCTCTCTCTCTCTCTCTTAAGTTTACATAACATGCAACAACGACAAAAACGATATCGGCAATTAGTGTGGCGAGCGCGAGAGAATGTCAGGAAGAATTGAGTCCTCTGCGGTGCTGGCCTTGCACGTGGAACCATCCCGTGAGCCATCCCGGGGTGAGATCCGCGCCCATTTGTCTGAGGGTCAGGCTCCACGCGCAGTCCTTAGCCGCGATTTGCGATCGAAACGTCGCCGTTTTTTGTTATTTTCTTTGAACCTTTCTACGTGACTTCACCGAAAGACCCAAAGAACGTGAATTCCTGCAGTCACGAAAGCTTTAAGCTGTGATGTTATCGTTTACTGCCTCCTCTCCGCAACCTACTTGCTTCGTCGCGGCTCACCAAACACTCGGGGGGAGGGGGGGTTGCGATGATGGGCAGCCGTGGTGGCGGAATGCATGGGGCCGGATTGTGAGCGCTGGCTGGGAAATCTGGGATTTGGTGGGCGGAGGGGGGCATGGGAGATTCTGATGATGGAGCGGAGTGCATGCAGTGGTTTAACAGAATCAGAATATGTATGTATATCGTAGGAATCCGATGAGCTTTGAAGCTCTTTTTCACAGATGTCCCGCTCCCACCCACCCACGCCAGTGTGATTCACGCTCGTGAAGAGGATCGGGAAGGGCGATTCACAGAAGCGTTCGGGCGCGCGGCCCCCACTACCCGGTTTTGCCGCACGCGTTTACTCCTCGCACGGTGACACTGCCGGGCCTGCGAGCCTTCTCGGCGCACTCGCACCGGGGTCAGGTCCCAACCGCGCGGTGACCTGAACTTCTTTCGCGCCGTACGTAGCCAACCGTGCTAATCGTAGGTGGCGGGGAGCAAGGGCAACAAACTGAACACAAAAAAGGAGTTTCAAAGAATTCGATTTAAAAGTGCACAGCTCCAACGGCTTGCTGACATCGGAAGGAAGAGCGTTCCAGACGGCCGCAGAAGCGCACCTGAAAGCGCGCGACGACGCGGTTTGACCGTCTTCGTCCGATGGCTCGTCGAAAGCCGCCGCCGCCGCCGCTGCTGCTGGGAGGATGAGTGGAATTCGCGTGATGATGGTTTTACGCGATGGAGGAGGCCTTCCCGAGCGGCCACCTTCGCACGGAGGCTGTTGGAGGCTGTTGGAGGCTGTTGGAGGCTGTTTGAGGCTGTTGGAGGCTGTTGGAAGCTGTTGGAGGCTGTCTTCGTGGCCGTGCTCACCACGTACGCGATGGCCGGCCGGCCGGGCCCGCTGCGTCCGTTGTCGCGAAACTCGACGAGGTGCGGCCACGTGGCCGGGAGGCGCTCCGCGGCGGGGTGAGGAGGAGAGGTTATGGGGGGGGGGGGGGGGGGGTGGAGGAGGAAGGGATGGAGGTGGAGAGGGAGACGGAGGGGGAAGGAAGAGTGAATGGTGCACCACGGTGGATTGAGAAGGATGAGAAGAGGGTGGAGGAGTGACTGGTGGTCCATGGAGGAGTAGAGGAAGAGGGAGGCAGAGGAGGAGGGGTCACTGGCGCTGTCTATGAGGCAGCGGGGGACGTGCTAATCTCTCATTAACATGCAAATTTTCACCTGGCAGCCCTTTGATTGGTGGAAAAGGAACCACCACCGTGCTGACTTGCATTATCATTGGCTGCTGACATTTGGGCTACGCCCATTTCATACCCTTATAAACAGTTTTCTTTTGGAAGCTTATCCCCCTTTTCCTGAAGACGACCGCTTGTGTTGCGATCGAAACGTCGTGGTTTTTTGTTATTTTCTTTGAACCTATCTACGTGACTTTACCGAAAGACTCATATAATAGGAATATGGTTGTTGTGGTTATAATGTGGTTGTTCTGTGCTGATGCGCCCAATATGTCCCTTGCAAACTAGATAGGTAACTGGCGAAACGTGATTTTCTGTGCAACAAATCAACTTTCAAATACATTTGTTGTGGTTTTTGTTGTGATTATAATGTAGTGTGAGTGGTGTGAGTGTGAATGGGGGGTGGGTGGGTATGTAGTTAGGTTTGTGTGAAGTTTGTTTGTGCGAAGGGCTGGTAACTCCTCCACCTTGAACATTTTCTACCAAATACCATGGTGGAAACACCCAAATAAGCTTGTGCTGGGAATAATTCAGGCTGGCCTGCCCATGATCCACCCTGGGTTGAACTAGGCTGGATTGTGTGCAGAGCTCACAAATCCTTGAAATATCCGGACACATTCCCATCAGTGAGCTCCTCCGGCGGGCATAGCTGCATTGGCTGGGTCATGTAGCCCGCATGTCCAGGCACCGCATGCCCAAGCAGCTTCTGCTTGGCGAGATAGAGGGGGTTAAATGGGCGCGGCACGGGCTAGAGAAGAGATGGAGCTGATGCGGTCCAGGCGGACGTGGAGCTGAGTGGACGTGCCGATGATCGGTGTCAAGTTCGGCCTCTGTGGAGGAGGCTCGTGATGGACACTACTGGGCAGTTGTAGGCAGTCGCTCTTCAACAACAACTGAGAGCAGAGAAGCAACGCTCACAGTAAGCAATCGATGTCTTAACTCAGTCCGGGGTTGCACTACAACAACAACAACAACCGCCATTCGCCACTAAGTGGCGGTGACGTCACCACGGCGCCTGTACCAGGCTAGGTGCACTTCGAGGCCACGTGAAGCGTGGGAAGCTCGCTGGCAGGAGGTCACGGGACAGAGCTTGCAGGTGCCATGGGTTGGCTGACTGAGATGACCGGCAGATGCACCACCAGCTGTACCTCCTTGGGTTACGCCCTCCCCCCAACCCCACCTTTACCAACCCCGCACTGACCGGTGTGGTGAAGTATGGTCAACCACCCCCGCCCCCCTCCATGACCGGCGCGAAACGGGGAGACCTTCATCCTCCAGTGGATTTACAAAAGGGCCTTTAATTATTAAATGCCTTCATTTCAAACGAAGGCCTTGCGCTTCCAGAATACGGACATTAATCTTATTAGACGCGCCAATCTCACACACACGTGCCTCTTTTGCAAATAAAAAAACCCACGTGTTGTATGGACTGATGTCTTCATATCGCGTAATCCCGTCGGCGTGTCGCTGTTGTAGTGTTTACCCGAGCAGGGGTGCTCTAGTTTTGTTCACAACCCCCCCCCCTCCGCCGCCCGGCAACCCACAAACTCCTAATTACCAATTCGCTCTCATTACGCAGGCGCCTGTGACGGAGGCGAGGCGGATAAACTAATCGCAGCGGCGACTCCTCGAGCGAACGGGAGAGACGGAGGAAGGGGCTTACACGAGAAGGAGGTATTAGTGAGCCCCTTAAAAGGGAGGGGGCAGGGGTGTTTTGGCCTACTTTGCCACTGTGGCCAGACGATTTTGGAAGAGGTGGGGGTGACCCTCGATTTAGACAGAATTTTGATCGCGTGCGCAACCTGGCCGTAATTGTTGAGCGGCCAATTATAGAAAGGAAGCATTTTCAGCATTTCCTCTTCTTATTTTCCTGATGGAAAAATATTATAAAAAAACAACATTACATTCCAGAATTCATAATGTGGCTATAACGGTCTCTTATAGCTGTTAAGATCTAGGATATTTATTTTATTTTATTGCACAATATTGGTTATTTGTGAACAATATATTGTGGGATTTATCACATTAATGTGCCATGAGCGGACGCCTTGGGACATTTTAGTCCGTTGAAAATGCCGCTTTTTAAACAAGCACTCGATTATTACACGACCTGTCCCGATCAATGAAACACGGACCCTTCGCCGTGCCGCCATCGAGTAATGGAGAGCATCCTCCATTTATTATTTTATTGTTTCCCTTCTACGTGACTTTACCAAAAGAACCAAGCATATGAATCCCTGCAGTCACGAAAGCTTTAAATCAAAATTCATCCTCCATTCGTTAAACTTTAAATTGGCGTAGCTCCTCCGCTGACTTTTAAAATTAAAAAGACAACCAAGCAGGCTTGCGCGTCCACCACCCATCCTGTTTATTTTCATCTATGCTGGAATCCCCCCCACCCCAGCCACCTCACCCACCCACCCCACCCACCCCATCCACCCACCAACCCCACCTCAACCACCCTACCTTCCAACCCCACCCCACCCACCCCAATCACCCCACCCCCCCACCAACCCCACCTCAACCACCCACCCCATCCACCCCACCCCACCCACCCCAACCACCCCACCCACCCACCAACCCCACTTCAACCACCCTACCTTCCAACCCCAACCCACCCAACCCCACCTCAACCACCCTACCTTCCAACCCCACCCCACCCACCCCACCCACCCCACCTCAACCACCCTACCTTCCAACCCAACCCCACCCACCTAACCCCACCTCAACCACCCTACCTTCCAACCCCACCCCACCCACCTAACCCCACCTCAACCACCCTACCTTCCAACCCCACCCCTCCCCCCCAGGTCGCTCTTGCAAATGAGACTCCTATCCTTGGTCTCTCTCTCGAGTTCTCACCCTGGTAAAAAAAAAAAACTTGCCCTGTCTTGACTTATTGCCCAACCAAATCGCTCTCGAAAAAAAATCGCGCAACTTAGCCGGCCCTCTGCTTCAGTATCACGGGAGAATCTGACAACGGGCCGTCGAGTTTGGTGACCCGCTGAGTGGCCTCCTGAGATACCAAGTGCCTAGAAATTAGGCGACTATCGCAACCGATCTCGGTGGACAGGTTGATGCGATATCTACGGGAACATTTTTGGCAGTATCCAAAATGATGAAAAATTAGAATAGCTTTTACTCTTTCTGGCAATAAAACAGGTGTTAAGATGTTCAAACACCAAAAATATACCTTTAGCAAAGCATCAAGTCTGCATTAGCCACACACACCTGTGGCAAAGCATGCAAACAAACGTGCTTTAATAAATCTTGACTTGAGACTTTCGTGACTGCAGGAATTCATATTCTTTGATTTTTTTTCCTACTTCAGCAGCTCTCACCTGATGACGATTGCTTGCGTTGCAATCGAAACGTCGTGATATTGTGATTATTTGTATTCTTTTTATTATTTTTCTTCTTCTATCTGCGTGGTTTTACCAAAAGACCCAAAGAATATGCTCTGATAATATAAGCAATGGCTTTGAAATTGATTGGCCTGCACCAGAGACCACCCTCTTTGTGGCCTTGTTTCACCACCAGTGTTAGACCATGTGAACCACGGTTCCACGGTCCGTGACCCTGAAAGAACTCAGCCGATCATCTCCTTCACCGCCTGCACATGCGCGACATCTGCGTGCAACGATGCAACAAATCGCTCATCTGTGGACGCAGAATCGGATCTGGAATCTGGCGATAAATGTTCCTCTGTTCATTGAATACATTTGGGTCGAATGTCATGCAACGAAACGTTGCTCACGTGGGAAAATTAAACCCCTGCCTCCCCCCCCCCCCACCCCGAGTATTCGTTTGAACGGACAACTCCTTCTGCAGGTCGCTATCAACACGCGGTGTGGTGGAGGAAATGCCATGCCCCTCCATGCGAGAGGTCCGGCAATGGGGACCGCCTTCCGTCTCCTGACACGGTGCGGAAAATAAAATTGGAAATGTGACAAACGGTGCAACAAAAAAAAAAGTTCGCTCAGCTGACGCGCGGTGAATTCCCACGTCACAAACACTTCCCGAGGCTGCAATTGAGCCGGAGAGGGGAGAGGGAGGGAGGGAGAATGCGCAGCACTCGAGAGACGATCTCCGTGGGCTTCTGCAGAATCAATTGGGTCTCGCTGGAATTCTTTGAGTCTCGTGTAGGGTGGGGCGGGATTCGTCACGCGAACCACTCCGAGTTGCTGTAAAATCCCAACCCGATCGAGCCTCTCGCGATGTGATCGTCACGCCAGGCTCGCTGTCGTTCTTAAGAGGGCAGCAGGGCCCATCGCTGTCGTTCTTAACAGGGCAGCAGGGCCCATCGCTGTCGTTCTTAAGAGGGCAGCAGGGCCCATCGCTGTTGTTCTTAAGAGGGCAGCAGGGCCCATCGCTGTCGTTCTTAACAGGGCAGCAGGGCCCATCACTGTCGTTATTAAGAGGGCAGCAGGGCCCATCGCTGTCGTTCTTAAGAGGGCAGCAGGGCCCATCACTGTCGTTCTTAAGAGGGCAGCAGGGCCCATCGCTGTCGTTCTTAAGAGGGCAGCAGGGCCCATCGCTGTCGTTCTTAACAGGGCAGCAGGGCCCATCGCTGAGGATGCACAAACTCTGCAGTAGTTTATATTCACGGGACCTTTTATTTTTTTTGCCGGTATTAAAAGTACGACGAAAAAATAAGGATACATTTTACCCTTTCTGGCAATAAAATATGAGGTGTTATAAGATGTTCAAACACCAAATGGATATCTATTGAGAAGGCATCAAGTCTGCATTACACACACGTACTTGTGGCAAGACATGCAAACAAACATGCTCCGATAATGTATGAATTGTCTTTGAAACGGATTGGCCTCCACCTAACAAACCTTATTTTATGGCCTTGTCTCACTAGTGCCAGACCAGAGAACGCAACAGGGCGAACAGTACAAAGGCAATACAATAATTGTAATTATTGCATTAATGATTATTAGAATTATTGCTTTTGATTTAAAGCTTTCGTGACTGCAGGGATTCGTATTCTTGGTTCTTTCGGTAAAGTCACGTATAAGGGAAATAATAAAATAATAAAAATAAAGCATAATAAAATTAAATTCTCACGACGTTTCGGCCACAACGCAAGCAGCCGTCCTCAGGTGAAGGACGTTGTCTTTCCGACAGCTCTGTTTATTCACCTGAGGACGGCTGCTTGCGTTGTGGCCGAAACGTCGTGAGAATTGTATTTTATTACGTTAATTTTTTTTCTATTTTGTATTATTTGCATGAAAAATTAATATAATTATTGCATTAATAATTATTATAATTATTGCATGAATAATTATTATAATGATTGCATGAATAATTATTATAATTATTGCATGAATAATAATTATAACTATTGCATGACTATTATAATTATTGCATGAATAATTATTATAATTATTGCATGAATAATTATTATAATTATTGCATGTGCAGCTTGGGTTGAGGAGCTATATCTACGGGGCCTTTTTACCGGCATCAAAAGTATGAAGAAAAAAAATCCCTTTCTGGCAATAAAAAAAAACAGGGTGGTAAGATGTTCAAACACCAAAAAAGATAACTGCTGCAGTAGTTCACACGAGGGTGGGGGGGGGCCGTGAACCGGGATTTAAACTCGGGTCGCCGGGTTTGCAGCGCAGCGCGCTAACCGCTGTACCACCGCTCCCCACTATGTACGTACACGCACACGACAATCCCAACGCATTTAATAAACTAAAAGGGGACCAAGAGAATGCCTGTCGTACTGAGCACGTTTACAAACGTGTATCTGTTAACCTCGGCTCATTATTCATTTGACATTGAACCATTTTGCTCTTACAGAAGGGGAGAGGAAAAATGTGATGGGTGGTGAAGGGCGAGAGGTGGGGTGGGGGGCATGGGGAGGGGGGGATTGGGGAGGGGCATCTCTGAAAAACATGTTCATAGCTCATCGGGTTCCTCAAGTCTAAATAATCTCATCCTATTATGCACTTTTATATCTTCAATTAAAACTATTTTTTTAAACTGCTCTGTGTGTGTTTAGCACGTCACCCCCCCCCCCCCCCCCCATGATCCTATCGAAATGAGGGATTTCGATCGTTGGAGTTTATTAGTAATAAATCGGCATTTTGCGACCCCTACTGCCACTGTGTAGCATGTTATTACGTGCCAGGGACTCTATCAGATGATAGGACAATAGTCTGAGTCCATAATTGGCAATAAGTAACGGCAAAGCAGTTATAAGTGACTCACAGAATTGTGCGCAGCTGCGTATACAGTACACGACTTCCCTGAAGGCATCAACACCTTCAGCGAGCGCCGTGCCGATCACACAACGCGGTTCGAATTCGACCCTCGACCGATGGCTGCGTCATCGCCGCACACGCGTCGAATGAAAAGCAAGGGACAAGTCCTTACTTACTAACAACTCCTTACTTACTAACAACTCCTTACTTACTAACACGTCCTTACTTACTAACGACTCCTTATTTACTAACTCCTTACTTACTAACAACTCCTTACTTATTACTAACAACTCTTCTCTTACTAACAACTCCTTGCTTACTAACGACTCCTTACTTACTAACAACTCCTTACTTATTACTAACAACTCTTCTCTTACTAACAACTCCTTACTTACTAACGACTCCTTACTTACTAACAACTCCTTACTTATTACTAACAACTCTTCTCTTACTAACAACTCCTTACTTACTAACGACTCCTTACTTACTAACAACTCCTTACTTACTAACGACTCCTCACTTACTAACAACTCCTTACTTACTAACAAGTTCTTACTTACTAACAAGTCCTTACTTACTAACGACTCCTTACTTACTAACAACTCCTTACTTACTAACAACTCCTTACTTACTAACAACTCCTTACCAACAACTCCTTACTTACTAACAACTCTTCTCTTACTAACAACTCCTTACTTACTAACGACTCCTCTCTTACTAGCAACTCCTTACTTACTAACAACTCATCTCTTACTAACAACTCCTCTCTTACTAACAACTCCTTACTTACTAACAACTCCTCTCTTACTAACAACTCCTCTCTTACTAACAACTCCTCTCTTACTAACGACTCCTTACTTACTAACAACTCCTCTCTTACTAACAACTCCTCACTTACTAACAACTCCTTACTTACTAACAACTCCTCACTTACTAACAACTCCTTACTTACTAACAACTCCTTACTTACTAACAACTCCTCTCTTACTAACAACTCCTCTCTTACTAACAACTCCTCTCTTACTAACAGCTCCTCTCTTACTAACAGCTCCTTACTTACTAACAACTCCTCTCTTACTAACAACTCCTCTATCATCTTTCATTGCTGGAGGGGTTACCCCCCCCCTCCCACCTGATAATCCTGGCTCCTCCATTGTTCCCACGCACCTCCGATTCGCGCGGCTGGATACGTACGGTGCGAAAGAAGTTCAACAGGCAGTACACATACAAATTGGACAATCACTTGGCCATGTTAATGCCCACTTCGTGTCCCCCCGCCCCCCACCCCCTACGGGAGCCACCGCTCTTGATGCCATAATCGCCCCCCTCCCCCATTCGCAACACTGACTAACTCCACCCCCTACCATCGCCACCACCACCACCACCACCTCCTTCGTGTCCCCGTGAGCTCGAACTGGCAGGGTGCGCTCCGACTTCCTCTCTGGGCCCACCGACCATCGGGGCTCAAACCAGTGCCAGATTCACCTCGTGCGGAGCTTGCAGCTTGTGTTGGTATAAAGGGGCCCTAATTTTTTTTTTAAACAAAATACATAAATATGAAAACACAAATTTTAAACTTGCACAGTAAAGTAATTGTACTTTTTTCATTCGCTACGGAGCCAGATAATATGACAAATCGCTAACCTTAAACACCCAGTCGTTCGTAAAAGTTGAAGGCGGTATAGTACTATAGTAATAGAGCAAGTGCAGAATCACTGAACCGAAATTGATAGCTTGAAAGCAATTAGCGCGGGGGCCCTTGAAAGTGCGGGGCCCATAGCTACTACATGTGTAGCTACTAACTGTGTAGCTACTGTGTAGCTACCACGATAATAATCGGGCTCCGGGTCAAACGGAACCCAACCCGCAGCCTGCGTGGCGTGGGGCGAGGCGCTCGTCCAGCAGTGGATTTGGCGATCGAGCCTTGCGGCGCACGCTCACGCATAGTCGTAGTCGTCGTCGCAGCAGTAACAATGGCAACATCGCAAGCAGTTGGCGTCTGCTTAAAATGGAACGGGGTGGGGGGGTAAGGAGGGGGCATCCGGGATGGGAGGGCAGCTGCTGAATTCTTGCGAACGAACGCCGTCGCAGAGCTGCCGCGTGACAAGTCAGAAATCCCTTTCCATCTCTCTCTCTCCAGCGAAGCCGTGTATGTATGCAGGGCGCCGCGGTGGCTAGGAGATGTTACCTACCTCGACTGGTATACAGGAGGTCGCGGGTACGATCGCGATCCCGTCCCTGACGCCTGCTGTAATATTTCGAGTTTGCATGTCCTCCGCGTGGTCGCGTGGATTTTTCTCCGCGTCCTCCGGGGTTTTCCCCTCCACATTTAGAAACACGCGTTCAGAGTGTTTTGGCTGCTATACATTTCCTCTGCAACAGATGTAGTCAATCCGCACACTCAAGCGCAGTGCTTGGAGCAAATCTACCTGGGGCGCCGTGGTGGTGAGATGTTGACTACCTCGCCTGGTATACATGGAGCTCGTGGGTTCGATCCCGACCCTGACGCCTGTTGTAATATTTCGAGTTTGCGTGTCTCTCTCTCTCTCTCTCCCTGTCGTAGCGTGGATTTATTCCGGGTCCTCCGGTTTTCCCCTTCCACATTTATAAATGTGCGTTTACAGTATTTTTTGGTTGCTATACATTTCCACGTGATAAGCCGCCTCGTTGAGCTATTTTATTTATTTGTGGCCAGATCACTTCTGAAAAAGAGCTATGTAGCTCAGTGGGCCTAACCTGGTAAAATAAAATGTACAAAACATATATAGTTTAGTTTTCAATGAACATGACAGCTGTCATACTCAATTGCTCATTATTGACGTTTTAGTTCTTGAAGAATGCACCTCGCACGTGGAGCCAAACGTCGGACATCGTGCCGAACAACAACAACAACGCGACACACAAACCGAAAACACATCGAACTCTGCGAGCTTACAATAACTTTTGAAACAAACAAAAAAATGTAATTGATCGAATGTCGTCAAAGCGCCACCGTCCTGAGACGCGGCAACATTTTCCCACGGGCGAATGGCTAAAACAGCAGCTGAGTGACAACGACAGGACCAGCCGTGCGTGATTCAGCCTCCCCCGCTGCGACTTGGTGACATCGGGCCACTAGCGACCGAGCGAGTGAGCCACTCGTTCGTGCTCGAGTGAGGCAGTGCTAGCGTCATTTTGACCAGGCTAAGAATAAACATTATTGGTGGGGGGGGGGGGTTGTAGTTTTTTTGGTGGTCGGGTGGGCTCTGTCTATTCAAGCCATTCCCCCTTGTAAGTTTTAACAACCGCTCCGTGCCTGACGATACAAAACGCTCCACCGTTATTCACCCTGGGGTTATTGCAGCTCTAGATTTTCAATGCGATATACCGTGGGCATTGTGAAGGTATCTCAACGTTAAAACGAACGAAACTATTTAAATACTCTTGGTCCTTTCGGTCAAGTCACGTGAATATTTCTTTTTTATAGATCACGATGTTTCGATCGCAACACAAGCAATCGTCTTTAGGTTAGAGAGGATAGTACTGGTGGAAATCTCCTGGTTACACCAGCCCACAGGGGATTATTGTGTCCGTCCGTCCGTCGTGCATCCAAAAATGGGAGGGATGGGGCTGGGTGGAGAGGGGAGGGTGGGGAGGGGCTGGGTGGGGAGGGTGGGGCTGGGTGGGGAGGGGAGGGTGGGGAGGGGCTGGGTGGGGAGGGTGGGGCTGGGTGGGGAGGGGAGGGTGGGGAGGGGCTGGGTGGGGAGGGTGGAAGGGGTGGGGCTGGGTGGGGAGGGGCTGGTCACCCCGTGGTGCCCTTATAAAACTCAACGTTTAACCTACTCACGCCGGCTTGTGCCCGCCCTCACAGTTGGGCATATTGTGTGGAATACACCACGTGGTGCCGCCGTTGACCCTGGCCGTTGACCGAGCAACCCAACGTTCCTACCAGCTCCCTCCGCAGGATTGTGTTTCCTGCAGTCACGAAAGCTTTAAATCAAGAAAATATTTAAATTGCGTCCTGTGACTGGTAGGCATATACATAGCGATGTCGCTCGGGCAGGAATGTACAAATTATATGTACTGTACGATTAATCGGTGCTGCAGAATCGTGTTTTAATCAAACAGTATCTTCATAGGACAACCACTCTTAACTTCCTTATAAAGCAGTAATAATTTTTATCGACACCGGAGAAATGATTGGCTGAGTCAACCCCTACCCAGGATCTGAACTTGCGACCTTCAGATTGCGAATTGGAATGGAAATAGAGGAAAAAATACTGGGCGCTCAGTGGGGGGAGTATTGGTGTCACTGCACGGCCTGGACTAGAGGGGATAGGGCGCGTGAACCACGGAGGAAAGGCCGCATGAACCACGGGATAGGGTGCATGAACCACGCGAGACAGGCCGCATTAACCACGGGGGAAAGGCCGCATGAACCACGGGGGATAGGCTGCATGAACCACGAAACAGGCCACATGAACCACGGGACAGGCCCCGTGAACCACGTGGGAAAGACCTCATGAACCACGGGAGAGGTTGCATGAATCACGGGACAGGCCACATGAACCACGAGACAGGCCGCGTGAACCACGGGGCAAGACTGGACACCGAACAGCTGCCCTGCCAAAACATGACTGCGAAACGCGTTCTTACCCTGTGAAAAAGAGCTTCATAGCTCATCGGATTCCTCCAGTATAAATACATATTCTGAAACTGAACCCTTCTTTGAAAAGCTTACTATTCCTATTCTTACATCCTCTCTGTCCAAGGGCCGATTCAATAGCTCAAGGTCCCCCCCTTCCTCCCACCTCGACAGCACTGCAGCCCCGACTCAGCTAGCCTACATCGACATAATCTCATGGACGCGCAGCTGATATAGCTGTCCCTTGCCCTCTTTACCGGCGTTTCTAAGGTGGTACCATCATCTCAATACATCAAATAGCTATTCAAAATAATCTACGCCTCGAATTTTCTGGCTGGCTGGCAGGCTGGCTGCTGGCTGGGCACCTCTCCACCCCAACACTAACTCTTGTTGTCGGTGGCTGCGGGAAGTTGCCACCGATACTAACTGGGTAACTGGCTACACGGGATTTTCCGTGTAACAAATACACTTCGAGGTGAATTGAAACGGCGGAAGAAGCGACACACAAAACGTTTTCTTCACTGATTTTCAGAGGGGGGGGGGGGAGGGGCACTTTCGCCGATAAGACATCAGTGTGAGGGGCCGCCACACATTTGAACCCATAAGGGGTTTGTGATAGCACGATTATGATGGTGGTGGGGGGGGGGGGATGTTTTCACATTTGTCGTCGGGGGCCGCACTAAATGGCCACCAGAATCCACCAGCAGCCCGCGGGCCTCATAATGAAGAACGCTGGCTCTAAATGTTCAACTCGTGCTCCTATTATTAATGCACAGGAAGACTGTGGAAGGAGCATGCTCATGACAGCTGACACTTATTTTCCGTTGCAGTGCAACACCGGGGGCTCCACTCGGCATATATAATGCATTCTACAACTTCCCCACTTGCAAATTAATTACTTTCTACGAATTTCTTCTTTGTTTAAAACAAGCCACCCCGTTTTCTCGTCTCAATGAGAAGAAGCAACTGACAACACAGTCTCACTGCACGTGCAGCCCCGCGATCCATTCAACAGCATCGGCAGAAGCTTGATAAAATGCATGGGTACATTTCCACGATATGGAAACGGACACATTTTTAATTGTTGCCCGAACGAGGCACATTTTGTCCCTTGTAAATTATATATATTTAAAGAACGCCCTTAGCAGGGAGGAAATATTAAGGTGAGATAGGATGTATGGTGGGTGCGTAGGTGGAAAGGATCGGGGGGGGGGGGTAATGGGTTGGTGATAAATCTCAATTATCGCTTTTATCTCGCGTCTTCGGCGGCGGCGACGGGAAGATGCAAAAGGCGGAGGGAATCTCGCAGCCGCCTCGTCTCGTACGCAGCAGCGCCGGCTTTGAGAGACGGCGGGAGAAGGGCCAGAGAGAGGAGAGGAGAGGGCCAGAGAGAGAGAGAGAGGGTCGCGCGCCGAGAGGACATCTGGCTCCGCAGTCGTCTGCGAGCAGCAACCGACGGGGTTTTTTTTCGGCCAAATCATTACTATTCACGGCGCACCTTGAGCAACGCGCTCCCACCAGCCCCCCCCCCGCTCCCCCCGTATCATCGTGGTTGGTGCGGCGGTGACGCACACGGCACGCTGCCAGCCCCGACGGGGAGCGGCCCAACCAACCCGGTCTCACCCCTCCCCTACCCCACCCAGCCACGCACCCCCACCACCACCATGAGCCCCCCCCCCTCCCCTACCGCTGCCCTGCCTTCCCGACGTCCCTCTCAGCTGCCTTGGCCGCCTCGGGTTTGTAAACAAAATCTATCCAGCGGCGGCGGCGGCGGTGGTGGCGGTGCAAGCGAGCGTCGTCACGTCTTTGAGAGCGAGAGGGCGAGTGGAGCAGCCTGAATGGATCTGGGCGTTCCTTTATCAATAAAACAAAACAACAAGGCCTTGTTTTGATTTTTATGGGTGGGTTATTCATTTTTTTCGTGCAATTCTTTTTGGAGGAAGCGGCGCGCTGGCGGTGCGGGGGGGGGGGGCGTTTTATTTTCGGAATGTGACGGCGGATAACCCCCCCATCCCAACACACGAAGACCGGAGAAATTCAGGATGTCCGAGTAGATTGTGCGAGAGATGAGTCGCGAGGCGCTCTAGCGGTTAGCAGTATTTACTGTATTTTCATCCGACGGATGGGCCTGCCTCATCGATGTGATCGTGCTCGGAGCCTGGAATAACCTTGGAACACCATGTCAGAATACGACTACCCCAACACATCATCCTCGGTAAAAAAAAACACGAATGAGCTCTCTCTCTCTCTACACGCTGTGCCTTCTGTTTTTTTTTTCCCATTCGTTTTATTAATTCATGTGTATGTTCGTATTGGTGCTCCACGCGTGATTAGTGTCGGGTTTTTTTTTAATTTTCCTCTTCGACTGTCTGCGTTTTCTGTAATGGAATGTTTGCATACCAACACCGCTGGACAAGCAGGTATCGCAGGGTCATCGTCTCCGCTCATTTCACTCTCTGGAGGAGATTTGTATGCGGGAGAGGACTGCAACGGCAAAGCGTACTGTAACCAATACAATTGCCTCGCCGTTCCGTTATATGCATTTAAGGTTGCAGCTACAGTCTTTGCAAAAAAACACACATTTGCCTTAAATTTTGATTTAAAGCTTTCGTGACTGCAGGGATTTATATTTTTCTTGCTTTGGTTTTCACACCTGATGATGATTGCTTGTGTTGCAGTCGAAACGTCGTGAGAATTGTATTGTTTTATATTTTTATTATTTTATTGTTTCCCTTCTACGTGACTTTACCGAAAGAACCAAGAATATTTTGTCTTGTTTCGCAACGTAATCGTGTTGCATAATAGACCGTCAATGCGGCCGTGCCGGGAGAAAACTGTTTGCATTCGCATTTAAATTTAAAAAGGGACCATGAATTGCTAAAGAGGGCCCTATGAATAGCACTCAAATGCCATCAACGAAATGCACGCACGGAATGCTGCTCAACAGAGACGCAATCTATATATGGAACTCGCACTTTGAGCGTGTCTGGCGATTGTGAACTGTGATTACGGCGCATAGCATAAATGATCGGACAATGAGCTAATTATCAATATTATTGTCATTGGCCGACTCGGACAATGGGCATTTCAGGTTAATAAAAAACACACACACACACGAGCCAGCCGCATTTGCCACGTGATGTTTTCCTGCTGCGATCAGAGCCCGTATAATAACAATCGCACAAATCGGGCGTGTTCGATGCGTGGTCGACAGCAAGCGTCGCGAATCTGTGGACGCCGCCGCTCGCTAAACGTGGCCGCCTCGATGCCTCGTCGATGCCGTCGTCGTGAATGTTTTGGAGACGAGACCAATTTTTTTTCACGATACGCAAAACAAAATTCCAACACAATTTACAGGGGGGGGGGATGGGTGGGGGGAAGAAAAAAATAAATTTCGCTCGTCACGGTGAAGGCAGCTTAGCGCCGGTTGTTTATTGGTGGCGGACTTCTGGAGAATCGCAGCGCGTGAAAATAACAGCGAGACAATCACACCACCCCCACCCCCACCCCCCCCGCGTCAACAAGGCGACTTGAAAACACGCGGGGCAGGGCAGGGCCACACGCGTCGAGGCGTCGCTCATTCCGCTGGTGGAGGTTTGGGAGACACCAGCCGGAGTCGCCGCTGCGGTTCCGCGCGGGGCGAGGGAATTGAAAATCTCGTGCGGGGGTGGCAGTGGGGAGGGTGAGCGGTGGTGGAGTCGGGGTACACGACCCGGTCTCTGTGGTACAGTCTGCACATAGCGGATCGTCCTCCCGCAACGGCGGTGGGAAATTGTTACACTGCGATTCGCTGCCCCTCCACTGCTGCCCACCCCCCCCCACCCCGCTAACCCCCCGCCTCCGATGATGTTGTCGGCCGCGTCACGTGTTACGCATGCGATGCTGGGGGCTGCATTTTTTAATACGATGTAAATCCAGCGCACACACACACACATATATAAAAATATATTATATTTATAACTATATATTACCGGTTTTTATATATATTACCAGTTTATATACACAGTCGCTGTGTATATTGTTTGGTGGTATAAAACTGCATCGGCTGTTATTTAATTTGGGCTGGGCTGGCGGGGAGAGAGACTCCCACCGTTGTATTTTGTTAGAGCGGAACGGAGCGTCTCGTCTCGTGCCGCCGCGTTTACTGGGGAGGGGGGCGTGGGGGGAGGGGGGCATGGGGGGGGCGTGAGGGGGGGGCGTGGGGGGAGGGGGGGCGTGGGGGTATAGGCGCGAGGGGGGTATAGGGGGGAGGGGGAATATGGGCAGGGGACTATGGGGGGGGGTCGAGGCTGATTAACCTCGCACCCAAGCGAGAAATATTTCGTCTTCGTTATTGATTTCCTTATTCAACGTAAGCGCTCTTCCGAATGATCGCATGAATTATAAATAAGAATCCGGACGAGCTGGGGTGGGGGGGGGGGGGATTTAGGTTAAATTATGCCGAATCAGCTCGAGGGAGGGAGACAGACGCACGTATTACACAAGCAGCCCCCCTCTCCCCCCACTTCTCATCCCCATCCCGCGCCCCCCTTTCAAGGTCACGTCCGCCACTCAAGGTCACGCGAACGCCGAGCGCAATTGGTTCGTTGCTTCTCCCAGCAGTAGCAGCGGCGGCGGCCGCGGCGGCAGCAATAGACGGGGAGGATCACCGGGGACCACAGCGGCACCCGCTGTGTCGTCGTGCGCACGATGACAGCTATCCTGATTGCCGGCACACAAAAGACAAAGACCCCCCCCCCCTCCCGCGTAGCCTTTACGCGGCGTTGGGGCAAGTGCTGTTGACGAGGTGCCTGATGAAGGTCGACCTAGGGGAGGTCCAAGACCGGTTCAGATAATCGTCACCGGTGTTGGCCGTGAGCAGGAATCCAACTCGGGTCGCCGGGTTCTTAGCGCAGCGCACTAACCGCTACAGAATGTCTTTCGACTGATGGTGATTAAACGGATTAAAGGTGATTGATTGATTAGTCTGGGGCCTCCGTGCATAAGATCCCTTTTATAGCCTTAAGACTGTAGGGGCAAGTTCTGTTAGCGAGCGCCTATGAAGGCCGGCACGGCACACGAGGGGGTGGGTTGGTCAGCACCACGCCCGACCGCCTTTATCTCCCCAGTGGCGATGTTTACACACCGCACCAGGTACTCATTTGAGGCTGAGTCGACCTAGGGGAGGCCCAGGACCGGTTCAGATAATTATCGTCACTGGTGTCGGTGGCCGTGAGCGGGAATCGAACCCGGGTGCCTGGGGTCGTGGCGCGGTATTGGAGCGGTTACACAAGCGCAACAACAACCGCCATTCGCCACAAAGTGACGGTGATGTCATCACGGCGCTTGTGCCAGGCTGTGTGCACGTTGAGGCCACGTGCAGTGTCGACCGCCCGTTGGCAGGAGGTCAAGGGGCAGACCCAGGTCGACCGACTGAGATGATTGGCCGCACACACAAACAAGCAATTGTCAATCGCACGCAGAAGGAGAGAACAGGAGGAGAATCTCCACTGCCCCCCCCTCCTCTCTCCACACGCAACATTTGGCACGAAATTAAATTTCGCTGGCGCTGTGTAACGCGAGCGAGTCACGCGGGCAGCGCTTGTCATTGCGCGCGGATACAATCGGGAACATCTCTACGATTTAGCTATCGGGGTCATTGCGTTGGCCCCGAGAGAGGTTCGGCATAATGATACAACTGCAAATTTAACGCTTTAGGGATTCGGAGCTAATTCGCTCTACGCATATTATTACTGTTGCTCGCATATGCAGACAGTTGTACTCTTCTGCGGTGGGGGTGCGGTTCGGGCGGTGGGGGGGGGGGCTATCCGAGTTTGAGTCCTAGCCACGGCTTACGTCAGTGTCAAGGGGGTCAGCGGGCTGGAGCTGAAGATGCCTTCGTGGCACGTGACACGTGACATCAGCCAGCGCACGGCGAGGACACCACCACCACCCACCACCACCCACCACGGCGGCGACGCGTCGCCCCCACGTGTCCAGACTCGTTCCCGTTGCGAGCCTTGACGGCGGCGGCGCGGCTCGGCACGGCTCGGCTTCTGCAGTGGAAAAGGGAGACAAAAAAAACATCCCGGCGCTACTCCTGAGCTCGGCACGGCCCTGGCACGGTTCGGCTCGGCTGTGCCCAGTTGGCGGGGTGGGGAGAGAAGGGGGGGGGGCGGCAGTGGAGATTCTCCTCCTGTTCTCGCCTTCTACGTGCGATTGACAATTGCTTATGATGCTTTCAAGTAAAGCCACGAGTGTCGCACGAAAAAAGTAAACAACGCATGCTGTGTGAATTAACCCCCCCCCCCCCCCCCCACCTGCAGGCCGGCTGCGTGAGACTCCTCCCGGTGCCTTGGCAGAGCGAGCACTTGGCTGAAATTTGCCATCAGCTGCATCGAAAAGTAGTCATCTGCCAAAAAGGTAAGCCGCGTCGTGGGGGGCACGGCCGGGGGGGGGGGCATGGGGGGGAAGGGTGGCGGGGGAGCACCGCATGCGTCAATTACATGGGCAATGGAAGTGCGAGTGTTTGTCAATTTCACCCAGAATCGTCAGAATTTATCCTGGAGAAATCCGACGCGCCATCAAAGCCTTCCAGTATGCATACTCTTTGGTTTTATTCGGTAAAGTCACATAGATAAAATAAAACAAAATAAAAGAAAATAATTAAATCACGACGTTTCGGAGGCAACACAAGCTTCCGTCTTCAGGTGGAAAAGTCAACGCAGAATATCTGTGTCAGGAGCACAGTTCAGAGACAACCGGGATTATATACAGGTTAAGGGAGGGGGGAGGAGTCAGTAAGGGGGCGTAGGTGGGTGGGAGGGCTGGGTTAAGCAGCCTTTTAATAGGCTGCTGCGGGTAACAACCACTTCGCACTGCACGGGAGTGGGTAAAAACCCACCTTTTGTTACGCTGAGTGTGGGGTCAGGGAGATTTTGGAAGCGGGTGCAAAACGGCTGATGCTGCGTGGGGGGTTGGGGGGATTTTGAAAGCGGGTGTTCAATTATAAGGTAGCTAAAGTTTGAAATACAACCACTGAGAAAAGGAAATGGCCGTACAAAAAATTTGAGAGGCAGCTAACGTTTGACTTGATTTATAACATCTTTCCAGTGATTGCTCAATTTGAAACCATCCTCTCGGTTGAAGTTGTGTCTGTGTTTGTAAATCTGGATGGCCTCGTGGACAAATCTCTGATAATAACCGGTAGGTTTGCAGAGCACCTTTGTATCGGAGAAAATAATATCATGATCACCCACAGCGTTGTAACAATGATCAGCCACGGCAGAAGAATTCGTTCTGCCGTGTTTCAAATCTGATTTGTGCTCGCGAATTCGGCCAGAGATATGTCGCTTCGTCTCCCCGATATAGCAGTCCCCGCAGGTACAACTTAATTTGTAAACACCAGGGTACTGTAAGTCAGGAATAACATCTTTTACTGACGGGATCAGATCACGGATTTGTGCACTGTGTTGAACCGGACCTGGATCTCGTGTTTGTTTAGAATTTTGGAAATCTTTTTAGTAACGCCTGCTATGTATGGTAACGTGATGATTTTGATTGGAGTGTCAAGTGGTTGTTTCTGTATGGTGGGAGAAACAGCTTGGCGGATGGTACGGTCAGAGTAACCGTTCATCTTGAGGGCCGAATGTACATGTTTTAATTCACTGGTCAGGTGGTGTTTGTCAGAAATGCAATGAGCCCTATGGATTAACGTTTTGATGAGATCATTCTAAAGAGTCGGGTGGTGGTGGGAATCAGGTTTCAAGTAGGAGTCTGTGTGGGTGGGCTTCCTGTAAACAGAATGTCCCAAAGAGCCATCAGGCCTTCTCTCAAACAGGACATCCAAGAATGGTAGCTTGCCATCTTTCTCCACTTCCATGGTGAATTTGATGGAAGGGTGTCTGGAATTGATGTGGTCTAGGGAAAGGTTCAAAGCTGGGAGGCCATGTGGCCAAATGACGAACGTGTCATCCACATATCTCTTCCACAGGGAAGGGTTGAGGGTGGATGTCTGGATGGCGTCTGATTCAAATTTCTCCATGAAAACATTGGCTATCACTGGTGATAAGGGGGAACCCATGGGGGTACCCTCATTTTGTTTGTAGAAGGTGCCATTCCAAGTAAAGTAGGTGTTGGTGAAGCAGTGCTTAACCAACGCCGGTACATCGGGGTCAAGTCCATGTTGGACCAAATCTTCGATTATTGTGATGGTATCAGGTACTGGGACCTTGGTGAACAGAGAGACCACATCAAAGCTGACGAGGATATCATCAGGAGACTGTACAATGTCCTTAACCATAGAAACCAATTAGGTTGAGTTAAGTACTGCTGAGCTGGTCTTGCCAGTATGGACGGGCCAGAAAGTTAAAACAACAAACAATACAAAAATAAACTATAAGAGTGCGAAGTATAGGAAAGATAAGCAAAATCATGAAAACTAAATTAATTGAAACTTTTATTTTATTTTACTATGTAAAGCCCACTGAGCTGTTAGTTCTTTTTCAAAAGCGATCCGGCCCTCCATCGAGTCAGGATTTGTGTTCTTTTTGCCTCCACGGCGGACGTGAGAGTGGACCACTGTGTGACTATGGTGGTAGGAGTGGGGAGGCGAGTGAGTGCTGTGTTTTTTGACACAGTGCTGTCCGCTTTGTATGTTGTCCGTGGAACGCATTGCGGAACCGATTCAATGTTCATGGACACATTTAGTAATAGTGACGTTGAGTAAAAAGGCCAACGACAATTTGTTTTCGAGAACTGGTGCTGCATCGTTGATACCAGCGGGTGGCTGGGTGGGTGGCTGACTGGCTGGTTGAGTAGCTGGCTGGCTGGTTGGGTGGCTGGTTGTCTGGCTGGCTGGCTGACTGGCTGGGTGGGTGTGTGGGTGGCTGGGTGGGTTGCTGGCTTGGGTGGCTGGCTAAGCGGATGGCAAGGTGGCTGACTGGCTACGTGGATGGCTGGCTGGAGTAAGCTAACCAAGCAAAGGACGACAATAACAATCCTCAGTGTGACTCAGAGCTGTGCAGTGCCGCCAATTGCCATCATCATCGGAGTCATCGCCTATTTTTCATTGCACCTCTCACATTCAATGCGCCATGCACACACAGCAACGATGAGGGCAACCCGGGATGTTTGTGCAAATTTTAATGGGTAAGTGGGAGGAGGCTTTCTGCCAGCCCAGTGCTGCGTGAGTCGGAGCAAACGCTATCGCCTCCACGCAGCTACGCCACACCGATTGCGATGCCTCTAAACCACAGCAGCTTGCGTCCCCTGATAAACATCAAATCATCAGGTTTTGTGGGGGGCACCTGACAAGACGGTTCACGTTGCCTGTGACAATTTATAAATGTGCGCGTTGTAAAAATTCAACGAACACTGCTCCCCAATGTCTTGTGGGCAGAACCTGGCCTTCGTTGGCATTGCTGGCGATCAGAAGTAGCTCAAACTGAATCGAACAACAATCTCCTTCCATCCTGCAACTCCCCCCACCACCCCCTCTCGGTCGTTGAGTGTTCGTGGAAGAGGGGGGAGGATATGGAGATAAGCAGAGCGTGGCCTGACACCCCCTCCCCCCTTTTGTTGCGCAACTGCTCGCTCAGATGTGGGCAAAGCAGTTGGCAGGGGGGGGGGGCGACGATTAAGTTGGGCGATCGGTTTACACCGGGAACTGACTGCTCACACGGGTGGCAGGGGGGGGGGTCCTCAACGCGGGAAGGTCGTTTTCGAATAACCCCCCCTCTTGCCTTCTGCGCACCACAAGAAGATGAATGGGGTAAATAACGGTCAAATATGATGATGATGATGATGATTCTTATTATTAATACCGTGTAGGGGCAAATAAAGGAAAGGTCATAAAATTTGCGTGGCGACGAAAGTGTGAACGGTGCTATGATGCAGACGACGCGAGCGTGGTTGTGCACGAACTCCCCGTGGTATATTTAACGGCGAGCTCGGCGCGACCTTCTGACAATTTCGCTGCGAGAAGGGCGCGTACGCCGTTTTCGCCCCGACACGTGACCACCCTCACTTAGCACGCCACGGCTCATCACCTTGCCGCTGTGTTTTCATTCCTCTGCTTTCCTTAAATCTCCGCCGTCCTCCTCCTAAAGAATCCCTCGGCTCCGCCGTGACGATTTGAAGCGTGCACGAGTCGACCGATCCCCACCTCCCCGCGCCCCAAATTATTCTTTCGTTCTCCCGTGCGTAAACTCTTACCCAGCATGACGCTTTGTGGTCCCTCTTCCCAAACCTCACACGACGACCATCCCCGCAACCTCGTCCCCACCTGAACCGAACCTGACCCTCAACCCCAAACCACCACCCCCACCACCACCCCCCCATCGTTGCCACCACCGCTGCCATCCTCGCCACTAATTCCACCATCGTCACCGCCACCACCACCACGACCATCATCGCCGTCGCCACCGCTACCACAACCGCTGCCACCCCTTGCCACCATCGCCATCAACGCTACCAATCTCCACTACCGCCATCATCGCTTCCGCCACGACCACCGTCGCCACCACCCCCGCCACCCCCGCCGTCCCCAACCCTTCGGCGGCAACAGCCGTGCGGAGGTTCATCGCTCGGCAGAGGTTGCGCCAGAGGGTGAGCGGCGGCGGCGGCGGAGGCGGTGGAGGCGGCAAGCAGTGGGCGGCCGTGACTCCCACCAAGGATGGCCACGGGGCGCCACCGCCTTCGGCGTCGGAGGGCGGCAGCGGCCGGCGGTTTTACCGCAAGCTGAGGGCGATGCACGGCGGAGGCGGCGGCGGCGGCGGCGGCTGCCACCCGCACGACTGCTCCTGCGCGCTCGAAGGCGTCAAGAGCGGCGCCGCCAGGCACAAGCTAGCGGCCAGAGACTGGTAAGCGACGGGCGCGTTCAGCCGAAAGGACGAAACCGGTCGGTCGGTGCAGCTTGGTGGCGTGGGATTTTGCGCAGTCGTCCGTTGTCCACGATTCGAGATGCAATCGATTTTTTTTATTATTACTTACACGCTTTTTATTAACTCACTCTGTCTGTTGTCGTTGTTGTTGTATCCTCAAATCTTGTAAGTCAATTTGAACCCACTTACCAATGTGGTAACGACTGCAAACTTGGTATACTTATGTCATACTGATGACAATACTATATTCTATCGTAAAAAAACATTTTTTTTAAACTTTCTTTTTTATACGTTATGTTTCGGCTTGGCTCTAATTGTCCACGCGAAACTGATGTTGGCTGTAAAGGACCACGGTCCCTTACGTTATGGCAAACTTCGGGGCCACTTCCTGGAATTGTGAAGTTCTTCCATTACTAGTACGGTACATTTCATTAAAGCGTGTTTTTAAATTAAAAAAAAAAAATTACTTATTTTGCGTTAAGCCGGAACCACCCCCCCTCCCGTGCCCCCCACCCCCCAGCCCCCCAGCCCCGCTTAATGATCCGGCCAAATGTGTGTCGTGATACCCTCCGCCAGCTGACAACGCAGCCAAAACCAATTGAAACGTCCGCGTGTAAAAGCTTCCGCACGCGTTTCCGCTCACGGCCACGGCGAAGTTTGATGCATATCGTTAAGCGAGGATTCCTCGCCTGTAAAATCGGCAGTTCACCAGCATTGATTCATGCAATGCCCGACTGCTGATGAGACACTGTAATGCCGAAACCAGATTAGTATCTCCATGTCCAAAAAAATATCACGACTTTTTTTTAATCACGGGGGAAACAATTGTTTCCGCTCCAGGTTTTGACGGAACTTCTCCTTAAGCGGACGATAAAAAAACATCGTGAAAGATTTTGATTTAAAGCTTTCGTGACTGCAGGGATTCATATTCTTGGTTCTTTCGGTAAAGTCACGTAGAAGGGAAACAATAAAATAATAAAAATAAAAGCAATAAAATTATCACGACGTTTCGACTGCAACACAAGCAATCATCAGGTGTCAAAACCACAGCAAGAAATTTTGAAAAAAGTGGCGGTTATTTTTAACGTTAGCACCACGGAGAGCGATTTGACAGTTTGTTCAGATGGACGAGTCCATCTATGTTCGGAAAAGAGGAGGGGGGAGACGAAAAAAATGGATGCGGTCTGAAAGCCACCGTAAGCGTGAACAATCAATTAAGACCCGAAATGATTTATCAAATCCTTCCAATGATTGCTAAACCAGAATCCATCTTCTCGGTTGAAATTTTGTCTGTGTTTGTATATGTTTGTATATGTGGATAGCCTCATTATTTTTTTGATTCCCTTCTATGTGATTTTACCAAAAGAACCAAGAATATCGTTAAAGATGTGATATAACTACAATAGGTGAGCGGTGTAAAGGTTTTTCCAAAAATTTCCACCAACAGGAGGGAAACAAAGACAAAGGTCCCCTGTATAGCCTGTGACAGACTGTTGGGGAAAGTGCTGTTAGCGAGCACCTATAAAGGCCGGTACGCACACGAGGGGGTGGGTGGGTGGCCGGCACCACGCCCGATCGCCTTTGTCACCTGAGTGGCGATGTTCACACACTGCACCAGGTACTCATTTGAGGCTGAGTCGACCTAGGGGAGGCCCAAGACCGGTTCAGATAATCGTCACTGGTGTTGGCCGTGAGCAGGAATCCAACTCGGGTCGCCGGGTTCTTAGCGCAGCACGCTAACCGCTACAGGATGTCTTTCGACTGATGGTGATTAAATGGCTGAAAGGTGATTGATTGATTAGTCTGGGGCCTCCGCGCATAACCGCCCAACGCTCCTAGCCCCGGGGATCATCGACCGGTCGAGATCTACGAGGCCGCACGTCCGCACACAGTCCCAAATGAGGCGGCTCGCGTTCCGTCTTTTCAAAATAGATTCTGCAAACAAGTTGGGCTGCAGGGCACTCCGGGACACACCAACAACCAAACCTGCGCCTGACAACTTTGAATTAGGTTATTTTGGCTTTTTAAAAAACACACACAATCAATCAATCAACCAACATCGGCCCGCTTTTTCCGAACTGAATCGGGTCACGGGGGCAGCGACTCCACCAAGGCCTTCTCCTATCCTGGTCCTGTCCTCCGCCAGCGGCATCGACCGTGGCTCCCGGATCGCCGGGCTCTCCTCGGCCAGGTGCACCGGCCTGGGCTTTTCCAGAGCGATCGTGGGCGGCCTCGGGGTCTTTTGCCCGGATGACGTCCTTCGGACGTCTCCCCGGGGGAGTCTGTCGGCATCCTTAGCAGATGAGCCCATCCACCGTAGCCGGCTTCGCGCCACGCTCAATAGTGCCGACTGGACGTTGAGTACATATATACAAAAATAGAATGCATCTTGGGATTACATCGACAGACAGAAAGAGCAACGTGCACAGGCATGTTCTCGAACAGCACTTGTCCCAGCAGTCTGTCAGCCTATACGGGGACAGTCGTCTTGGTAAGCTGGAAGAGGGCTTGAAGCTGATTATACGGCCAGCAACAAACAGCACTATCGATGGTGCAACGGATCAGAGTGCGAACGCGTTCGTTGATTTGGGCAGAGGTTAGGAGAGCTTTGGGCAAGGGACGATGGTGAGGGGAGAGAATGATTGTAAAAATGGCGACTGTATTTTATTGAGTACATATATACAAAAATAGAATGCATGTATTTTATTTTAACACGTCAATTGAATGCCATTCACGGGCTGCTCAGGCATGGCCAGCTTTCTGGAAAATGCAAAAACACCGAGGCACTTTGTGCACTTTGTGCAGCAGGGGGTTTAAGGACAACGCTGGGAACGCATCGTACGTACGTAAGTATATGTTGAACTTCTTTCGCACCGTTACAATTCGGATGTGCGGGGCTGGGACCTTGAACGCCACCTGTCCACTCGAAAATTCTGTTTCATCTCACGACGCAGTACACACATGGGTTTCGTGTAGCCTCTCAAAGCCACCGTATCTGTAGACGCCGTGGCCGTATTTTTAATTTTTTTAGAGTAGGGGGGAAGAACAAGAGGCAGCCAGCCTGGACTTTAACTGGGGCGTCGACAGCATGTCGTCGCTTTAAGATGTTTCTCTGTTCATATTTTTGTTTGTTGCGGTTGCACCCGACTCAAGAGCCGCATGGCTCAGAGGGCTATACCTAATAAATGAAACTTGAAACTTGAATGTCTGGAGGACGGTAATTCCAGAGTGTGGGGGACAGCAGAGGACGATGCCAATCTCGGGCGGCGGCGGCAAACCGGATTCGGACCCAGGTGCTCACGTCCAAGGTTCTCGCCTCGTGAGTGGGGCTCGCCCTCGCTTGCCGTCGATTTGGCCTCTTTGAGCAGGTGGCGGCAGCGGTGGTCTCTCCCGCGAAAGTGGCAGAGGCTTCAGGGTCGGCAACACGCAAGCGACGTCGCGACACCTTGCAGGGGGCGTCCCTGATCGCGGAGGATCACGCCGGGAATTTGAACGTTTCCTATAAAAGCAGCGGTGACGTTCTCCGCCGCTGAGACTGCCTAAGAAATCCAAGTGACCGCAGGATTTGCATGTTTTTTTATTTATGTTTGGCCAATTAGGAACGTGAGGCTCATTTGAAATACATCACAGTGCGATACTGTACATCAATCCCCTATATTCTCCAGGTTGTGCTTGTGCTTTAATTGAGTTAGAACCTATTCACTGCATCCTCAGCGCATTTATTTGTCAACACACGAGTGCATGTGTAATGAGCGACTTCTGCGGCACGTCGTGTTGAGGATACCTCTTTATTTACTCACACTGGGCACAACGCAGGCCAACACCTGTTCTTCCTCACACTGAGTACAACACTAGATATGAACGTCTCTACTGGCTACACACACAGCCGATCACTCGGCGTGGCCCCATCGCCCTCACTCGGCTACGCCGCTGCCTGGCGGCGTGACGATGACGGCGATGGGAACCACGCAGGGGATCTTCCACATGGCCGGACGACGGAGAGAGATGTCGGCGAGCAGCGACGCAGCCAGGACCCAAGACCCCACACGCGAGCCCCAAGCTCCGGGTCTGCTCCCTCTCTTATATACCCCCAGGCGTGGCTAGGCCCCGCCTCCGGCCACACCCTCTCGTGGAACCTTCGAGGAGGTTCCCGGAGTATCTCGGCTAGCTCCACCTGTTGCCTTTGCCCCAGATACACCTCCTTCTCTGATTGGTTGTTACTTCTGTGCCCGTACCCGTGAATCCCTTCCCAGGCCAGCAGGTGTCACCCTGTCATTACACATGAAGGTTTTCTCGTTAAGGAGCAGAAACCATCATGCAAACTCCGGTCATCCTCACAGCAGCGGCTTTTGGCTCACCATCGGACAAAGACTGTTGTCACGGCATCATCGCGCGCTTCTGCGGCCGTCTGGAACGCTCTTCCTTCCGATATTAGGAAGCCACTGGAGCTGTGCACTTTTAAATATAAATTGAAAACTAATTTCGTTCCAACTACTTTAGATTGTTGTCCTTCCCCCGCACCTCCGATTAGTACGGTTGGCTACGTACGGTGCGAAAGAAGTTCCACATACATACATACGTACGATACATTCCAAGCATTGCCCTTCAACCCCCTGTGGCACATTGCACAAGTGTCTCCCTGTTTTACATATGCCAGAAAGCCTGGCCAATGCCAAAGCAATGCGTGAATACAATTCAATCGACGTGCAGAACATATGACGGGCGTGATGTTCGCGGCTATGCTTCAGTTACGAGTGGACACTCACGCGTGAAACACCATGCAGGCATTTCCGCTAGCAGTGACGTGAGCAAGAAATTGCAGACGTCTTTCGGAATCCATGAGTTGTGGAAAATTTGGGTCACGCTTCGAATCAAGAATATACAAATATATTTTTAGACTCTGGTGCATGCAGTGAATCTTAGCGGGCAGCAGGGGTCACATGTGCCCATTACATACAAGAAATATGAATTGAAAAGCACCGAGTCGCAAACGTATTCGATGCGAGAATTCAATGCGAGCTTAAGAAATGCATTTAACGAGATGTCACGATACAGTTTATTTGCGGCCTTGCCGAGACATGGCTCGGCAAGGCCTTCATCCAGCAGTGGGTAGATCATGACTGATGATGATGATGTGTATTTAAAGTAAGGAGCAAGAACATGTAAATGTTTCACAAGCAAGCGCCGCTGCATTTGTGGATTTCAAATGGGTTTCCATTTTGAGCAGCTAATGGATTTTCCTGTGCATTGGCGTGCACACGTGCGCGTGTGTGCGTGTGTCCATGCGTGCGTGTGTCTGGGGCGGAGCGGTGGCGCAGCGGTTAGCGAACTGCGCTGCAAGCCAGACGAGAGATGAGTTTGTTTACCGGCCACGGCGAACATCGGGGGCAAATATCTCAATCGGACCTGGGCCTTTCCCCGCCACTAGGTCAGCTCAGCGTTAAATAACCACCCGGTGAAATGTGCAAACGCCAGTGCTGGAGAGATAAAGGCGACCGGGCGTGGTGCTGGCCACACCATCGTCTAGTCTTGATGGGTGCTCGCTAGCAGCACTCGTCCCTGCGGCGCGTACGCCTATAGGGGCGATCTTTGTCTGCGTAACCTGGGAGAGGGCTATATTTTTTGTGACGGTCAGAGAGCTGCAGTTTGTCAGAATGACACGGACACAATGAGGGGGACCTCCCAATCAGCCGCTGCAGTCCGTGCGGACGGCAATTAAGAACAAATTAAATGTGACAAATACCCTTGGAATTACATTCATAGAGAGAGAGAGAGGAGCACATGGACTAGAGAACGCACGCAGGTTAACGACACCGGACCGTGGGCTAGGGCTGGAGTCGTCACGTGGCCAGGGGGGATGACGGCCGATGGTCAAAGACGAGGCACGGAGTGGCAGCCCAGGGATGGAACGCGTCTGAGAGGAGGGCCACCCGACGAGACGGAGCAATGAGACCGGCGCTGGTGCTGGAGATCTGTGAAAAAGAGCTTCACAGCTCATCGGATTCCTCCAGTATAAATGCATATTCTGATAAATATTCTGAATTGAGCATTTCGCACCATCCTGTGAGAGATGGTGACGGATTGGGGAGGCCTTCAGCCAGCAGTGGATTGACCGTGGCTGATGATGATGATGATGAATTAAAATATTTACCAAAACGTAATTCGGTCTTTTCTAAACTTTCAGGTGTTGTTCTTACACAACCTGCGGGGAATTTGAGCGCAAAACAAATACAGCGCATAATTCTTAACCAATTATCTTGTGAAATTGTCATTGGCTATTCAGGGGCTGCTGGACGCTTCACAATGCGTCAGGGAGGCGATTCTGACGTGAGCGGTTTCCGCCTGAAAGCGCAGGTCTGACCTTTGTTGCATGCCGCCTTGGCTGGCACGTCGCCGTTACGCGGCCGCGGTCACTTTTTTTTTTATGCCTCCGGCATTTTCCTTTCCGGAGAAAGAACGAGGGCAGCGACAGGGAAGGGATTGGTGGGTGGGGCTGGGGGAGTAGGCGGTGGGGGAACGACGAGGCGGTAGTGATGAGTGGGGGGGTGAGGGGTGCGGGGGGGGGACCACAATCCCCGCGATTTCTTCCACGCGAGCGCTTTGCCCAACGCGCGCTATGCTCTGCCTAAATTTCATTTTGTTCCCTCCCTCACCATCCCGCCGTCGCCACCGACACTCCCCACCGCTACCATCGCCGCGACGACACGATCCTCCCGCAGCCGGGTCGCGGCGGCAACGGCGGCGGCGACGGTGCCGGAGAAGGGCCTCTGCTCGTGCGACCATCGCCGAGGCCTGGCGCTGCCCTTCTCCTTCCCGCCCTTCGGATTCGCCGCCGCCTCCTCCGCCGTCCCCTCCCCCGCCGCGGGCGCTCGGCCCCCGGGCCGGACGCGCGCAGCGGCGCTCGCCGTTTCCCCGCGGCCGTCGCGCGCGTACCCGCAGATGTTCCTGCCGCACCCCTGCGGTCCCCCCGCGGGGCCCAAATCAGCGGCGGCGGCGGCGATGACGGCGGCGGCGTTGGAGCACAGGCATCGGCCGCGCCGCTGCTGCAGCACGGGGCCCGCGCTGTGCTACGAGATCGGCCCGCCCGACGGCACCGACGGCGGCGCGGGAAGACCAGGTCGGTGGCGGCACCGCGGGCGGCGCCGGGGGGCGCGGGACGGGGCGGCGCGGGCGGAGCAGGGCGATGGCCGACGGGGCGGAATTCGTCGCGCCGCTCGCGCCGATGGGAGTCTTCGCCGAGCCGTGCCGCCGTCGGCGTGCGCCGGGCATGTCGACGGTGGCGACGCTAACTGTCGTCGCTTTCACTGCCCGTGATCAACCGTTTACTTGTTTTTTAAATGTAAGGCGGCTGATGAACAAATCGCCCGCAACGCGCCCCGATTCCATCAGATCTTGGGATAGTGCTCGGATGGGCGACCGCCGTGCACAAATAGGTTGCCACCAGGGGCCTTCACACAGCAGTGGATTAACAAAGGGCCTGTAAATTATGGAGGAAGGCACCTCCGTGCCTCTCGGTCATGGAGGGTTTATTTGGCCATTCTTCACCGCGCTCGCCACTGGGGGTCGGTGAAGGTGGCGTGGTGGCCCATGACTGGTTCATATATTAATTCGCCATTGATGTGAGCCAAGGTCAGGAATCAAACTCGAGTGGCCGGGTTCAGAGAAAAGCGTGCAAATCACTCAGCCTCTGCTCCATGCAATTGGTAATATAAAAATGGTACATTGCATACAGTAAAATGTAGCAAGACAATTAGAATTTTATATAACTGATGTCATATGTATGAACAAAAACCCCTAACCAGCCAGGTAGTTTAGCAATCGAGTTGAAATCCTGATTTGGGATCTACTGAGCCCATCATCCCTCTGGGGTCGACTCACCCCTGTCATAGGAATGTAGAATTTCCACCAATGCCTCAATGTTTGTTCGAGCAAGGACATCTATTTCACTATATGCACTTTGCACGAAAAGTCGCTCATGAGATATTACATATGTATTATATTATCGATCATATGTTTATTTTTTTCTTTAATCATATGGCGTTATTGATGAACATGTTGAGTTTTGCGGTTGAACAACTCCACCGTACGACGCGGGAATCCCAATATTTATTTATACTGCAGGAGGAATCCGATGAGCATGAAGCTCTTTGTCACCGATGTCCATTTGGGACACGGGGACAGAACATCACAGCAACAAACGATACAAAATAACACGATAGTAGTGCAGAGCACAAGAAAGGTAAACGAATCACCAAAAAAAAACATACAAATAAATCTGTGATCGTGCGGCCGCACATTTCTCCTTGCCCGGAATCAAACGGGACGTGACTTCCGCGCGAGACCCAGAGCAAGAGCCATTTACAACCCAGCACATGCAGGGGAGTTGGAAATGAACCCCACTGCGTAATTGGCAAAACGCCTCACCGCTCGGGGCGTTTCACCCATTTCATAACGAGCGCCGCACGTTACAAACACGGTAACTCGACCAACCTCCCCCCCCCCCTCCCCGTTCCGCGGGCAAATCGACGCGTTCGTAAGACGCCCAACGGGATACGCCGCTCTCCTCCGTCTCTTCTCGGCGAGGGCAGGACACAGCCGTAGGGAATCTTCGGGAATTCCCCACGATAACAAATATTTGAAAGTGACTAAATCGCGCAAGGACAAAGATTCACCCCCCCCCCCCCACCCCCATAGCCCACAAGGGCCGGCACGGCACACATGGGGATGGGTGGCCAGCCACCTTTGCCTCCCCAGTGGCTGGTGTTGGTGGCCGTGAGCAGGAATCGAACATGGGTCGCCGGGTTCATATCGCGGCGTGCTAACCACTACACGAACAGTTGCCCATTGGATAGACTCTCCGCAACCATAGGATTGTCAATTTATACAACTGCTTAGGGCTGTAAATGGGGGATGAGAATCAATGCCTCGGTGGTCATTGAACCAAAGAAATCAGTGACAGTTTTGTTTTCGTTTTTCTAAATTACATTGGCGTCATTGCCTTAGCCACCCCCTCCTGCCCTCAATCTCCCCCACTCTTCCGCCCCCTGCCCCCCTCCCACCACGCTACCCACAGGCGATCAGAAGCCGTGTGCCGACGACGACGATTACATCACGAAGAGGAGGATCCCTCCGCCGAAGCCCAAGCGTAACCCCAGCACCCGGCTCAGCGGCCTGTACGGCGCGAGGAGCACCGCATTGGCGCTGCCGTCACGCCCGGCCTCCACGCCCGTCATCCTTGAGCGCTCCTGGGCGCGGCCGGGCCACACGGCGCTCAAGGACCACCACCACCGCCGCCGTGACGACGATGACGAAGACGACGACGGAGAGCCGGTCTACATCGAGATGGTCGGCGAATTCGGCAGAGATGCCGAGCAGCAGGAGGAGGAGGACACGGCCGCCGCAGCTGCCACCACCCCTGCTGCCGCCGGCACTCCGGCGTCGCGGCCTGAGCAGGTGGAGTCGGAATACGAGGAGATGAAGTACTACCCGGTGTGCTTCTCCACGCTGCCAGAGCCTGCCGACCCGGCCAAGCGCGGCGCATTCGGCCTGCCCTGCTACCGGAGGCCGCATCCCCATGGCCACGCCGAGGCGACCAAGGGCGCGGAAGGCAGCGGCGGCGACGGGACCCGGTCGGGGCCCCGCGGCGAGCTGGCCAACCGGATCCCGCCGCCCTTCCCCGAGCTGCAGCCGCACCGGCCCCCTCTGCTGTCGCTGCCACCAGAACCGGCGTCGGCGCCGTCGGCGGCCACCGCCGCGGCGTGCCCCTCGGCCTCCGCGTTCATCGACGTGGCCGATGCCAAGCAGGGCGGCGCGCCGGGCGCGAGCGCCGGTTACGCGAGGCCCCC
The DNA here is from genome assembly GCF_048934315.1 of Petromyzon marinus. Taxonomy (NCBI): domain Eukaryota; kingdom Metazoa; phylum Chordata; class Hyperoartia; order Petromyzontiformes; family Petromyzontidae; genus Petromyzon; species Petromyzon marinus. The sequence goes on along the minus strand of NC_133713.1, from coordinate 6,868,241 downwards.
TCCGGGCCCGTCCAAGGAGCTCGAGGCCCTGGGGAAGGAGTTGAAGGACGCGGAGAGGGAGGTCTGCGCCCCGCTGAGCAGGGGGGCCCTGAGCGGCGTCGAGCGGCCGTGCCCGGCTCCCGCACTGCCGCCGCTCCTGCTGCCGCCACCGCCGTCCTCTAAACCGCCGTGCAAGCCGGGCCACGCGGGCCTGTGCCTGCCGGGACACGGCCAGGCGCCCAAGTCGTCGGCGCCCGAGATTTCTGACGCGACGAGCCCCAAGATGCCTCTGGGCCACCACCATCACCCCAAGTCCCACTGCTACCCCGCGCCGGCCGCGGCAGCCACGGCGGCGGTGACGCACGCAGGGGGCTACGGCGCTCAGGCTCAGGTGTCCTCGCAGGTGAAGGCAACGGCGGCGGAGGCCAAGGCCTATGATGCAAAGGCGGCGTGCCCACGCATCCACCGGCCCCAGGAGGCCGTGGGGGCTCACGCTCCGCACGTCCCCAAGGCCCAGTCCCTGAAGAGCTGCCAGGTCAAGGCCCAGACCTTCCCGCAGCCGCACGGGGCCTACAAGCCGGCCTCCAGCCAGGCCAAGCTCCAGGACTACGCACGGGCCAGACCTCCAGCCTACTCGCAGGCCCACCAGCCCCCAAACTATGCACAGGCCACGTCCGAGATTTACACGCTGGCCCAGTCGCTGGCCTTCTGCAGGGTGCAGTCGCAGAGCTGCACAAAGTTCCAGTCGATGGCCCCGCAGGCGAATAGCCACCGGCCTTGCGTGCAGACGCAGTTCAGCGTGCCGCCGGCCGCCAAGGCACAGCCGGGCTCTTCGCAGCAGCCCAACCACCACCGCTACTTTTGCCAGGAGACGCACATCACCACCTACTCGCGCGGCACGCCGCACGCCACCGGCGGCTCCAAGAGCCACACCGTGCCGCCGCACGCCAAACTCGGCTCGGCCGCATGGACGTCCGCGCAGGCGGCCGGGAATCCCAGGGCCGCTCAGGCCGAGGCCCAGGCTCGGACGCGAGCTCAGGCCACCGCCACCGCCACCGCCGGCGTCGGCGCGGCCGCCGGCACAGGCGGCGGCGGCTCCGGGCAAAACCAGCAGGGCGGCTGCGTGCGGGCGCAGCACACACAGACGTACCCGCAGAGCAGGGCCCACGGCGACGCTCGCTTCGGGTACCGCCAGCAGCACCACTCGGCGGTGGCGGCGGCGGCGGGCGGCAGGCCTCTGACGAGCCCACTCGACGACCTGGCCTTCGTGCTCGTTACAGGCAGGCCTGCGCTCAGGTCGTCACCAGCCGGCAAGCAGCTTAACGGTGAGCAGCCTTTGTTTGCTACCGTTGTCGTCATCATTGTTGTTGCTATTCTTGTTGTCATCGTCATTGTTGCAATCATTGTTGTTGTCGTTGCTGTTGCTATTCTTGTCATTGCCGTCGTCATCGTTGTTGTTGCGAGTGCGTGCTTCCTGCTTCTTCGACACAATTCTGGTGTTCGTCTTTCTTGACTGGTGACAACCCCCAACTTTACACAAAAAACACATCGTATTCTAAGCTGCTGAATTTACTTTTTTTCTGACGGGATTCCGAGTCCATGCCTGCTGGGATTGTTTTTGTTTTATTGTAAGCTCTGGTTGTTGTCGCTGTTTGTTAAATGTGTCGGAGCGCATGACCAAAGGTCCGAAGCTCCTGATCACCTTGTCATGAAGAAACCCATACAATGAGAAAGGTCCCAAAGTGTAACCTTAAGTCTGTTGGGAGCAAGTGCCGTTAGCGAGCACCTATGAAGGACCGGAACGCCACACGAGGAGGTGGGTGGCCAGCACCACGCTCGGCACCACCTTTGTTTCTCCCTAGTGGCAGATGTTTATACACTGCACCAGATACTCTTTAGAGGCCTTGTCGGCCTGAGGGAGGCCCAGGACTGGTTCAGATATTCGCCGCTTGTGTTGGTGGTCGCGAGTGGCAATCGAGCTCAGGTCGCTGGATTAATAGTGCAGAGCACTGACCACTACAGAAACAGTTGTTCTACGGTCCATAATAGAGGTTTGTTTTCGGTTAGATCGCGTACATATATAAATGTGTCGTTAAAACCCGCCACCACCCGACACAGCCAACTAGTAAGGTTTGTCACGTAAACAGAACGTGGCCAATTCGTCACTAGTACAGCACACCGGTGTGTTGGAGAGCCAAGCCACAACATTTACAATCTGAGTACGACGTTTCTTCAGTAATTACAACTAGCTTCATCAGGCGACAACCAGATTTGTGGAGATGTCTTACTGTTTCCTTGTAGAGGCGTAGATGTGTTAACCACCCTTCTGCGCTCTTGCACAATGTGGGGGGGGGGGATTACTGAGGCAACGTGCATTATGCATGTGCATTGTCCGTTTATCTATTTCATTACTTATATTCTCCACAACTCTAATTGTGTTTTGTTTGTTGTATATTATTGCATCAAACTAGGACCCCGCATCTCAAAGAGAGGATTCCTTGGCCATAAAGGTCTGGCCGTTCACCAGCAATGATTCAAACAAGCCTCACTCTATTCTACTTTGTATTTATAAAGTGCCTTTCACCAAGGCGCTTAACAATGCTCGCTGACTACAGCACAAAATGGCAAGATAAGGGATGGGGATCGGGTAGTGACTAGGGCGGAGGGAGCGAGGTGGAGGCATCGGAGTTGTTAGGTGGTGCTGGTAGGGGTGGCGGAAGACGAAGGGATAAGGCGAGGTAGAGAAGAGAGATAGGAGGACCTGAGGGCAGTGCAAGAAGAGGAAAGCGAGGAGGGTGGGTGGAGTCAGATGTGGAAAGGGAGTTGATTCCAGTGTAAGGGGGCAAGCGGAGAGAAGGCGCGAAAGCGAGACTGGGCGTAGGGTGGAGAAGGTTACAGCAAGCAGATATGCAGCCTGTGACCGGAGCAGGGCATGATGGGACACATAAGGAAATGAGAGAAGGCAGGTAAGGGAAGGGGGGGGGGGGAGGCAGTCCATGCAAAGCTTTGAAAAACTAAGGCAAGTCATTTAAAGAGGCAGCGGTGATAGAAAGCCGGTGAAGTTGTTGAAGGAGAGGGGAGCAATGGGTGGTGAGGGGGGAAGTTTAAGACGGCGGGGTGCGTGCAGCCGAGTTTTGAATTTGTTGTAGAGTGGCGAGGGCGTTGGCAGGGAGACCGGCCAGGTGCGAGTTGCAATAATCCAGACGAGTGAAGACTCAGGGGAGGGCACAAGAAGTTTGGCGGCGGTGATGGTGATGAGCAGAATATGTAAGCGGCAACGTGCGAGTGGCGTTGGCGATGTGGGAAGTGAATGAGGATTCAAAAGGTGGCGACAATAATTCGGACGGTAGCGATCGGAGTTGGACTGAGCGGAGGGAAAGATATGGAGCGGTTAGGAGGAGGAAGAGAGTGGGAGAGCGGGAAAGTAGAGCCACGGTCCTTTTGGAAGGGTTAAGGGAGGATAAATGTTGTGTCATCCATGCTTGGATGGCCATTAGGCAGGACGAGATGCGGTCGCAAAGGTCGGGGGTAAGAGCCTTGAAGGAAAAGAAGATTTGAGTGTCGTCGGCAAATGGGTGATACGAGAGATTGAAAGAAGAAAGGACAGGCTCGGGGGGGGGGGGGGGGGACTTCTAGAGGGAGAACAGGAGAGGACCCAGCGCAGAACCATGGGGGGGGGGGGATGCCAACCGTGACGGGGGTGAGGAAGAGCCACGGCTAAAGGAGACGTTGGACGAAACGAGAAGTGAGTTAAGAGCGGCGCTGGCGTGGCGCCGAATGCCGAAACCGGGCCAGGGTTTGCTCGTGCTCGATCAACCCCGCTGAAGTGATCCACTCCCAAAAGGCTGTGGGGGCCCAGTAGGTTGCGTGAAGTGAATCACGTTCATTTTTGCGCTGCGCTGAGACGGTTGTATAAAGAAGACGAGCTGTGTATAATGCATCTTGTACCTAGCGACTTACCTACCCACCCACCCGACATACCCATCTACCCACTTGTCTATTCATCACAACACCTGCCCATCTTCCCACTGATCTACCTGTGCAAGACAAAGAACCCCCCCCGTCCCCTGTGTAGCCTGTAACAGACTGTTGGGGCAAGTGCTGTCAGCGAGCACCTATGAAAGCCGGCATGGCACACGAGGAGGGTGGGTGGCCAACACCAGGCCCGGCCGCCTTTGTCTACCTAGCGGCGATGTTTACACATCACACCAGGTACTCATTTGAGGCTTGAGTCGACCTAGGGGAGGCCCAGGACCAATTCATAAAATCGTCATAGACACGCACAGATAGACAAAGACACACAGGCACACACAGACAGACGCACAGACAGACAAACACACTGACACACACGTACGCAACATACACATACACAGTGACATGTAAAGAA